>NW_004955418.1:22558270-22598775 GCF_000276665.1 Chinchilla lanigera | reverse complement strand
GTTTACCTCACTCTGCCTGCAGGGGGTTGGAATTCCACTTGAGTTAGATACTTGTCTTCAAATATCAGAGTCTACTAACTAGTCATCAGCAGCTTTGTTTGTTTCTACTTTGTACAAGTGAACATGGCTACCTGAGAGGACAACCGTGCAATCTCACATAAACCGGCATAGATTCACTGTAGTTTCTGAAAAGAATATTCAGAATAGGTGTCTTCCTGATAACAGGACAAGAAAGTCACTTTCACTTATGAAGATCAGACTATTACAGAATATCACAAAATCTTGTCCCTCAGGTTTGGAGGAGTCATCTCACCCTAACAGCCGGAGGGACGGATGGGAAAGAAGAAGTAAGAAGAATTACAATGTTACGTCCATGTAACAACTCTCCATCATGAATGTAATCCGCATGTACTGCAAACATCTACTGAAAAATATTAATAATAATAAAAAATGAAACAACCAAGTACTTTGATAGGCTTCTAAACCATGCCTCACTGACCCTCAGACTGCCCTGGGCTCCCTTCCCACCCGTCACTTCGCCTCTTGTGTCTCCTTCTCTCCACGTGCTTTCTCTGCTTCTCCTTTATTTCCTCAAATCATGGTCTACTGATGTCCTCCAATTTTCACTCGAGTTTCTGCTTCACTACTTCATATTTTACTCCTGGGTTCTTTGTATCTGAGAGCTCTGAGTATAACTGTGCAATTCAAGCTCTTTTAAAATATATTATTTTAAATGTAATTTTAGGCTTATCAGCTTTAGAGGCCCATGAGGTATGATGGGGAAGTACAGTGAATGCTTAAATTTAAAAAATGATTGCAGTAAAAGACACATTGCCATCAGTCTCCCTCTTGTCACTTTCTGAAGCAGTTCTGGAAATCTTCTGCAAGGTGTGGTCAAAATTAAGATGAATGTTTGTACTGAGCCCCGTCTACCAGAAAAGCAGGCTGATATGACATGACAGTGTGTCCTTGTCCACCTTATTCACCGAATCTGGACACCCTGCAACTTCTGGCTCTTCCCCAAAGCCAAAATGACCACGAAAGGGAAACGTTTTGAATTGGTTCAGGACCTAGAGATAGCCATGACAGAGCAACTAAAGACACTTATGAAAGAGAAGTTCCAGAACTGCTGCAGAAAGTGGCAAGAATAATAGGATCAGTGTGTTTGAACTAAGAGGATTTTGAAGGGGATTAAAGGCAATATTTCTTTTACTGTAATAAAACTTTAAGATGTGAACACTCACTGTATATTTTGATCACTCCTGTACTGGGTAAAATATACTAATTGCTTAAAAGTGGTGATGTAGCATTATACTTAACACACTTGCTAAATATTACACACTTTGGTGCTTTACACAAGTTCCTGGCACTATTTTTTTCACTATTTTTTTTCACCATATATTGTGTAGCCTTGCTTCACCAGAGACTGCAGAGTGACAAAAGGGATAGTTTGTTTAATGTCAGCGTGTGTCAGAGTTCTTTCCTATTTTCATAGGCAGGACATCACAGTATGGAGACATGTCAGTCCATACATATTCATTTCTGTATTTGCACGTTATCGTACTAATTAACAAGAACAATAGCCTAGGGTCACTCAAAAATTCCACAGGCAACGGTGGTATATTTCATCCAACACTGAATTCAATGTAAGATGCTGGGTGATTGACTGCCAAGGGAAAGCTCAAAATGGCTGCTTCTCTACCCTAGGAACTCTGAAAGGGCTCTCAGTAAACAGGAAATCTCTGAGATTTCTAGTTTGGTAAGAAAGAACTGGTTGACAAATACTGCCTCTTGTAGTGAAGAAATCTCTAATAATTTCTGTATCAGTATCACTCATGCATGTTGCTGGGTCAAGCAATAAAAACCATTCTGAGAAGGCAAGGGAGAAGACAGTAATTACTCTTAGATGCTAGAAAAAGAAACATTTCCTTTGAATAACTACTTCACCTAACAAATTATTATTTGAGCATATCCCTAAGGAGTCTAAAATTCACAATTACCTAAAAATGTTTAGCTTTTATATCTTATGAACTGGGAAACAACAGGTGTACCAAAATTTCTGACACATTTCTTTGAAAAAAAACAAAAAAAAACAAAAAAAAACAGTGAATGTGAATATTTAACACATGTTTTCTTAAGTTTTCTATGGAGAATTTCAGGGTGGACTTTGACATTTCATTTGTGTTAAAATGGATCCTTATAAATTTTGCCATGACAGACAAGAGCAAAAAGTAAAAAAACAAAATTCCTTTCTTTTGGAGGGAAATACGTATCTGTATTTTCACTCAGCCAAGGTAAGAGTACAAATAACAGATATTAATATCAGCAGGGGCCATGGGAGGTCATATCATTTTTCCCTCCTTCAGATAATACCATACCTAAATTATTTCACAAAGATTCCACCTCTCCTATTTTTAAGGCCTTCCGGAAAAGGAGCAACATAACCTTCCTCAGGAACCTATTTTGATATTTCACAACTCTCACTCTCAGGAAATTCTTACTTATAGCTAATCCCTCCCAGAATACTTTACGTTCATTCCTCGGGCCAGAGAACAACATTTGGTGAACAGGTCCTCGTTCTATATGCTTTTTTATTAATATACTCTTTTATTTTTTCCCTTGCTTATTTTTTGCTTCCCCACCTTTACAACCCTTCATTTCAAATTATATACCTGTTTCTAGCTCTGGAGTCCAAAAATTAAAAAGAGGATTTTGTCTTATACCATTATCAAACATAAATTTTAATTACACATACACAGCATGAACTTTGAAGTATTTATTCATTTATTTTAATTTCGTATCTTTTCCCTTGCTGGATTTACTTCTAGCTAACTCCTGAACATTTTGTATTTAAATTCCACTTTTTTTTCCCCTTGCCTTCTTGATTTCTGACCACTTTGCTAGTTGACCAAGGTCACACGGAGTTCCAATCCTATCTTTCAAGGGCTCAACCTCAAACATGCTCTTTACACAGGATTCATTAGCATGTTTTGAACTTAATAGCTAAATTACTTTTCTCATTGTTCCTATGAGCTGCCGCTGAAATCTGTGTGGTTTAGAGGACATCTTCCCAATATATGGATGAGAATGTCATGCAGAACAAAATCAAGAACATTGGGAAATTGAGGTTATACCTACTGTTTCCCCTACACATTTTATCAATGAAGATGAAAACATTCTCATAGGATCAGCTCGCATGTGATGTTCTATGGGTTGATATCCACATACTGAACTTTAGGGGATGCCCAACACAGATTTCATGACGATTGTTTTCCACATGTATATTAAGTCAGTAAAGAGAGTTACTATGGTTCTTAGGCTCATCCTTCATTTCCTTTTGAAAAGGGTATCGTTAGGATAGACACTACTCTTTACTCAAGAATCCATAAAAATAGTAGCTTGTGGGCTTGTAAAGCCATTGTTATAATACTTCCTGTTATTAAAACCACTTTGTGTTTTAAACAAACCTACCCAGGAGAAGTTCCATAGTTTTCTCTGATTCTTAGTGTCACTTGATTTTACACAGTTTACATACAGATGCCAGTATTCATGTATGTGGCCAGAAACATGAGTTCATTTCACAGTTTAATAAAAATTTAAACTGTGGGTGTTATATTCCAGGGACTGTCCTCTAAGACATACTAGGGAATGAACAGATGAAAATTCGTGTCCTTATGGAATTTCCATATTCTTGGTATTACCTATAATTACTTTCCTCTCCACCTTAAAAATGGGTTACACTTTATCCTTCCTTGCTATTTTTGGTTAAACTAAATATACTTGCAATGATTATTTCCACTTTGATTCTCCAAATTCAAGTCTACACTATTTCTTGGAACTTTCATTTTCATACTGTTTTTATTTTTTCCTTTTTCTCACAGTTTTCTTTTCTTTTCATTTCTTTCTTTCTTCCTTCCTTCCTTCCTTTCTTTCTTTCTTTTTTTTTTTTTGGTACTGGGAATCAAACTCAGGACCATACACTTGCTAGGGAGATGCTTGTGCCACTAAGCTATATGCCTGGCCCTTCATTTCTATTTTTCAGGAAGGTCTTTTCTTGACCCAACTAGGTACCATCTCTGATCTTTTTAGTGTTTGTGATTTAGGATGAAATGTTCTCTAACCACTGTGCAATCCTTTATTTTACATAGCAAGTTTTCTAAGCATGCGTTATAATATAGCCATGTCCTCTGAAATCTACTTCATTAAAATTCATCTTTGGAATTGTTGACTTCTTCACATATTTGGTTCTTGCCTATTTCTGGGCCCTAAAATATTGTGAGTCATTGTCCAATCACCAGGTCTGATGAAAAAACAAACTAGTTAACGAATATTTTCTTAGCTTTATATTGAAATAGGAAAAAATTCTAATAAATCGAGAAAGCCAACTCACTCTTTCTGTCTCCTGATGTTATGTATCTAAATAATCTGTGACAATAATATTTAGATATTTCTATTATATTAAGATGCTCTTGAGTGATCAATGACTATCAAATAAAAAAATACAGTGGATTAGAAATACAGTGCAATTACAGGTATCAATCATGGATGAAATAAAATGAAATATACGCTGCTAGAAAATTCCTTTACTGACAATTTCTGAATACAGAATCAGCCACAAAATTACAGTAAATAAAGAAGTGGGGAAAAATGTGATGATTTCTGTCATAATTTTAGTTTCCACTAAATATGTTGGAAAAAAGTTCTCAGAAGGAAAAAAAAACTCAGAAAATGAGAAATTATCTCTGGTATTTTAGTGAAGTGTTTGCCAGTATGCCAGCCTCTGTGGTAAATTTTTCACATATTTATGAGAATCTAACTAATAATCAGATTTTATCACTGGGCATTTGAGAGATGCAAATTAAAACAATGCAGAGATTCCACCTCACTCCATAAAGAATGGCTGTCATCAAGAAATCAGCCAATAGAAAATGCTGGAGGGGCTGTGGGGAAAAAGGAACACTTCTCCACTGTTGGTGGGAATGTAGACTGGTCCAACCACTGTGGAAATCAGTGTGGAGATTCCTCAAAAAACTAGGACTAGAGATCCCATTTGACCCAGCTATTCTCTTTCTGGGTATTTTCCCAGAAGAATTAAAAACATCATATCACAGCGATATATGCACACCCGTGTTTATAGCAGTACAATTTGTAATAGCTAAATCTTGGAAACAACACAAATGCCCATCAACCAAGGAATGGATAAAAAAGATCTCCATGATTTTTTAAGAAAACTAACATTTTCTTTTCTAGAAGTCTTAAAATTATGAATGGTAGTGAGCTGTCTGGATAGAGAGGGTACATCACGATGTTTGTTATAAGAATCTACCCAGTGAGGGAGAAAGAAATGACAGAGATAGAGACTCTGGATGGCAGCTGGCTTGGAAATATGAAAAATGGAGTTATGTTGAAAAATCCCAATGTGTGGGGTGGTGAGACTTTGTCTCCCTTAATGTACTTGTCTTATTTTTTACCTTGGATGCAAGATTTTGTGACACATCTTTAGTTTTGTTGTTTAATTTTTAAAAACTCATGACATGAAATCCATTTCTATCTGTGTCTCTTTTTCCCATTATCCCTTTGCCTTTCTCCAAAATTTTAACTATATTCCATGCTTATACACCCAAACATGAACATGCCCTATCATTTAAAACATGCATTATTTTAATTATACTATCCCCCCAAAAAACACCAGAGAAAAAACTCTCAGTGGCAAACTGATATACTACTGGAATTTAGCTTAAAAACATACAGTTTTTTAGGCGCTGCAAAAAATGAGTAAGATCAATTATGAAGCAGGTCGCATGTGCTATACAAGTAAATTTAGCCTGCATTTTCATATTTCTGAAATGAGATTTTTGTATTTAAATGTTTCTAAGATGCAGTTTCTCTATTGTAAGATGAGAGATACTAATTAGTATATATATATATATTTCTTCTAAGATATGTGTAAATATATATACATATTTCTTCTAAGTAAAGAGTTTATGCTTTCACATCTCTGAAAAACCTGCGACTTTCTTTAACCCAGATCGTTATGTTAGGAGATACATGGATGGGGGAAGAAAAGATGATCTGTAGTATAAAATTTGAATTTGATAAAAAAGTCTTAATTTGCATTTCACAGTTTATTCCTGTGAAACAATTCTTATTTACCCTAGTGACAGTGTAAACCCTGAGAAAGCATGCATGTGTGGGCGATGTTGTTTGTTACGCGTTTCCATTGGACTTTTGACCTGGATAAATTCATACTCATGGTCATCTTTCCTATCATATTTCTGTGAAGGAAATAAAAGCACATAAAAAAGGCACAATTTTTCCATCTTCACACAGAGTAGTAGCAATAAGACTGGGTTTTGTGATAAGCGAGCCTGACTCTAGATTCCAAGTTCTTATCTCTCTTGCTACACTGCCGCACATGTTAGGGGAACTTACAAAATTCTAAGAAAATGCTTTCATCGGTTTGTTTTTAAGTTTGATAGGTCAAAGCCCTAAATCAGTTGATAGGGACATGCATCAAACTCAAATAAATCCATGACCTGAGCTGTTATCTGAAAAATAAACTTTGAAAAGTTTGATTCTCACTAGATAAGAGTGTTTTGTTTCTATTTGACTTTTGTCATACCTCAGAAACTGCACTAAACTGTTTTGCTACTTGTAGTTGAAATACAACACATTAAAACTAGTAAGTAAATTTAACTTTTTATCTGATTCAAATTGCATTATTTGATGTCATATTTACAGCCCATTGATGGACAACTCTTTTCGCTGTGATCGAGATTTTAGAGTACAGGCTTCCAATAATCGCTTACTTAAAATTTATAGTCAGCAATAAGATACCTCTAATTTTCCACTTGGTATATGCCTTAGTAATGTAAACATAATCTGAAACTCTGATTGTACCATGAACCTGACAGTGAATTGGAAGCAGGTGTCATTAAAGGTTAAACTTATGGGAGAATTGATGAGCAATGTAGTACGATATACTTTACAGAACATGCTTTACCTAATAGCTGTCTATGTCCTTCCTATCAAATGATTCTTAAGGGTCCTATGTTTGAATGTAATTTACCTTGTGCGTTTGAAATGACCCAGAGATTGTAAGCAGCTTTCTAATACATGGGATATACAAAAATGTCAACGACCGGTGAACTTGCTTTTACTCCGTAAAAGAGTTAATTTGGACTGCTCCCACAGTTGAGAATGTGTGTTATAAGCAATGAACACTGAACTAAATCTGTCTTATTTTCCTGTGTCAACAGTATCTCTAAATGCTATTGTCAACAGCTGGTTCAAATTGCAAAAAGACCCCAGAAACAATACAGGAAGGAATAGTTTTTAAATGAATCCATATTAGGGAAAAATACTCTTCCTTTATGTCACCTTTCATTTCCTGTACTGAAATATGACAGAACTCACTGTATGTAAGAAATTATGACCTGCTTCGTGGCTTTTCTTTTTTCTTTTTTTTCTTTTTTTCTTTTTTTTTTTTTTACCAAAACCAATCTCCATTTTGTAGAGCTTCTGTACTGTAGGTGTTTCATTTCAGACATATTAAATTTCAGACTACAACTGCAGTAAAAGATTCTAGTAAGATAACAAATTTACTAGTGGTCACAATCTTCTCCATTCAATTACCTGAATCTTCTAAGCATCAGCTTTCTATCTGTGTGATAAACTCCTAGAAAACTGGAAATAAGCAATGATGTAGTTAAATCTTTTATTACAAACATCTCAGAAACTGTGGTAAAAAAAACCTTGTTTTTATTTTACATAAGCTCAATAAATCCTAAATGATAATAATTTATGGTGATAAACATTATTATAAAGCAAAATACATTCTTTAAGAATTTCCTTCCACTTTAAGTTCACCCCATAGTTCTCATAATTTCTCTACATGTATTTTTTGCTTTGGTCATGACTGTATAATACAATCTGACTGCAAGTTTATATCTATAGTAAATACAAAATCGATGGCAACTCTTTCTGAAAGTGCCAACAAATGTACGGCAAACCCATGTAATGATAGAACGCTGGAAGTAACAGTACACTGGAGTAAGCCGTCATTTCAGGGAGCAAAGGACAAAAAGAATCATTATAGGGATCGCTTTTTAAATATTTTTGTTAGAATAAAAGAAAAGGCAGTCAAGTCCCAAGGAGAATTCTCTTTGTGCTCAATACAGTAAAAACATCATTCAAATGCAGTTTTCCCTGCAAGGAGTTTACCTGTAATGCCTCCAAGGTCACTGCCAGCTTGTATTAATGGCCATTCTGGGGACATGGCAGTCACGTGAGTTAGAGCTGCCTTCCTCTCCTCCTCCTACCGCATAATGACCAGCTTCTTAATGTACACTGACAAACTAGGGTGAGTGGATGTGTTTTTGCAAAATACAGACGGAAGAACTCCTTCCCATCTCTCTTCTATTTTAGTTGTAACAAACACGTGGCATGCACGTAGTCTGGCAGGAAAAGGGTTTAAAATATTCTATTTTGAAAATGGAACCATTTTTTGAAATGGCACTTTGAATTTTGAAGGGAATGATTTGCGGCTGCCCTGTGAATTTTCTTTCAAAGGCACATTAGCTTACATTGCCGCAAAAGCACAAAATATGTTTTAAATGTAGTAATGACTTTTTTCATTCATGTAAAAAATGTCATTGGCACATAGAGTTAGTTACAAAATGATTCAGAACTCAATACTTACGCTCTATTGCAGATGTGCAATTTTCCTTTATCAATATTATTCATCATTTACAGAAAAAATGTGAGGGCTGGGGATGTGGCTCAATGGTAGAGTTTTCACTTCCTGTGCACAAAGTCCTGAGTTCGATCCCCAGTACCACACACACACACACAAAATACAGAAGAAATATAAAGATGTAGGTATATTGGCTTCTGAATACATCTATTGACTAGAATGTAGTAGACATATTTATGTATCTTACAATAAAAATAGATCAACACATCCCCTTAACAGGGCTTATATTAAAGTAGAATAAATCACATCCTCAAAGAATAAATGGAATAATATTCCAGTATGTTATATTAAGGCATGCTCATAAATGACATCTCTATTGAAAATTTACCATGTTAGCCTTGGAACACCAATTTAGTTCTGATACTGAGACTGGCAATATATTAATAATACTTGGAGAATCAGGAATTTCAATTTGATATTAGAACTCAGGGCTGATTTCTTTCTTTCGCTTATATACTTTAGTTCATCAAAACATTATTGAAATCATTGGGACAGAGAGAACATGAAGAAGCACTTCTATGCTTACATCAGCTGGCTTGGACAATATTTTAAAACTATATTTAGAAAAAGATCAAAAGAGCTGAGTCCAACGACAATTCTCCATGCCAACTTCCCCTATTACTACTTTTCTTTTTCTCTTTTAGTAACTCATCTCTAAAACAGTATACTTAAAAAAAGAGATTAATCTCAGGACCTCTAGACAGAATTTTAACAGGCTGACTAGATACATCATTTAGTTAGGAGACAAGATCAGACACCAATTTATGGTTTTCACATAAGATCACTCTATTTTTATTTACACAACTTTTGGAAATGACTTGGATTGCAAATGCATCACAAAGGAGTCCCTCAAATTTGAATTTGAATACAAACAACTATTATCTAAATTACAAAAATTAGATTCAAATAAATTCCATTTATAAAGTACATGAGTAACACTTGGCAATACACAGGGTGCAAATAAACTGCATTTGCAAACTTACAATTATAAATAATAATGGGCACAGGATGAGGAAATTAAAATTCATATAGAATATTTTAGCTGACACTTATAATCTTTTTTATTACCAAAACTTCTACAAAGATGGTGTAGAATAATTTGCAGTTAATAAAAATGCTCCAAAAGCAAGTAGCAGACGGATGTGGTAGAGTGAATCTGCATGATTTAAAAATGTTACAATGATCCGTGTTAGAAAGTTCAAAGTTATAGTAGCCAAAACTATTTTAATAGAAAACAAAACTAGTTTCAGAAGTTTGGTTGAGTAGGTATAACTTTCTAGTTATGTAATATCCCTTACTTCCCGGAATACTGAGTAATCTAATATGAATGAAAGCTATCTCTTTCAAGATTAAAAATCCACATTTTCATCTCTACATACTAACGATAAAGGTAATATTCTAAATACTTTACATATGTTATTTAATTCTTGTTATATTTATTCTAACTTCAATAGTGTAGATAAACTGAGACATATTTTGAAAACTTAATGCAAGTTTTCACTCCACACTGCCAACCACTGATTTACTACTAGGTTAAGCAATTTTTAAAATGTTATTAATTCATCCTTAGGTACTCTAATGAATAAGGCACACTGATAAAAAAAGGTTAGATTGTGACTGAAAACTGGCATCCCCAGCAATAAAAATTCTGCTTACAAGTGTCATATTCTCCATGAAAGACTTAGTTAAAAGATTTTCTATAGCACTGAACTACTTTCTTAGATTTCGGGGTGGCCCATGGAGGAGGGTTATACTTTACTGAATGATACAAAAATTCTTCAGAGTTGTGAAATATTTTTTAAAAATATATGTTGGTTCCAATCACTTGAAACTATTTCTAATCTATTTGTTTCTAAATCAATTAATTTGAAAAACGACAGGTGTTCATAAACTGACATTATCCAACTGTCTGTCTCTTAATATTCACATATTAAGAACCAGAGCAGATGACTTTGGCTATTCTGTTGAATTTTATGGGAAAAATATTTTATGTATCTCATAAGCATTGTGAAATTTATTTGTTAAAAATGGGTAAATAATAATGTCATATGCACATGATAAATATACTAAAAATTACTATGATACTTGGCTGTTGCACTCCTCTTATTTGTATCTCATTGCATAACTTTGTATCTGTGAGATTACTGGTTGGCTCCTATTAAGTTTTTTTTCTTATGTTTCAGGGAGATGCATTTTTATGTGCCTTCAAGAAATGTTCTACTGTTAATCAACATTTTGAAATTCAGAAATTTCCAGGAATTAGTAAATCTAGTATTTCCGAGTTGTATTTTTAATTTAATAACTTGAATTTAAACCATTAAAATTCTACCATAGTTTTTAAACTTTGAAAATATAAAATCAAAAAGTAAAGTTGCCTTTAGTGACTGACTGGTCTGTAAGATAATGTGGGATTATTTAGGTAATTGCCAAACCTATTTCCTAAATCTTTGCTACAAAAAGTAAAAACTTGCAGGATAGTTAACACAGGTGTTCTACTGTCCTGTATTTCCTTGCTGAATGAAACTGTCAGTGAGGCATTAGTTGATTAGCTTTGTATGTCTATATGTGTTTTCATGAGAAACTACATTGAATATATCAATATGTAATACAATAAGCATTGTTAATTCCCTACCACTCTGTTTGTAACTCTGTAATGTCTGTACTGATCCTTTGCTATTTTGTAAAACGTTGTCGATCTGTTAGTATTTTCCTCCTTTTATTTCTAAAATAAAAAAAAGTAAAAACTAAAAATCCTTCACAGCAAAAACTGATTGTAAAAATTAAAAAAGGTAATGATTGCTAATCCTTGTGTTGCATCATGTTCTGTTCTATGTGCTTAGCATACATTAATAATTCACCTATTCTCCATGACAACCTTGTTGTACATAACCAGGTCCAAATTACTGGTGAGGAATCAGATAGAAGACTACTCTTGCCCATGGTGGCTGGTGGATCTTGGGTTGAAAGCTAAACAATTGGACTCCCTTGTCTACTCCATGCTAAAAAGAATCCAACATCTTAATGAAAAAAGAATAGCTACCATGATTGCTTTATGAACACAGATAAATGGCCATAGTAGATGAGAGTAGGGAAGACCTTAAAGTTGGAGCAGCCTTTGAATAGGCCGCTGCTCTTCAGGGTCTCTCTGACTCCCAAAGTGGCCGCCACTTCCACGAGGACTAGCCAATGGGACCCGCAAGCCTCACAAACACACCACAACTTCAGACTTTAGTGAACTCTGTGACATATGTGCATGTATTTTTTAAGGGAATAATTAACATAAAATGAAGAATTAATACATAATGAATTATTTTTGTTGTTGTTTGGTAGCAGGAATTGAATTCAGGACCTTGCGCTTGCCAGGCAGGCACTGGGCCACTGAGCTATATCCCCGGCCTCTATAATGAATTCTTTAACTTCTGTTTCAGTATTAGAATAATGCCATGACTTTTCTCTGTCTTCCATTTTTATATAAAACAACCTGATTTAAGTACCGTACTGGAAAAAGATGTAATAAATTCACTCAATGTACATAATCTACCTGGTAGGATCTGGCTAGTTCTTCTATTGACTTCTGAATTCTACGTGCCCACATTCTATAAAGCATGAACGTTTAAATTTTCATGTTCTCCATGACCAGCTAGTAAATTTAAGGTATAAAAATTCAATATTTAGTAATATATACATTTTATTTCATATTTTAAAATTATGAGTTTTATGTATATCATAAATACTTGATATTATAGAATCTATTTTCAGGGTCTCAGAAAAATTAAAGCATTCTAATTACACTAAAAGGCACTGAGATGATTATTTCTTGAAGCTTTAAAATGCAATCAATACAATCAGGCTCAATCCAAAAGTGATGTGATGTGAGTATTGAGAATATTAGCAAATTACCAGACTATACTGGTATTTTAGGTTGCCACATTTCCATAATGACAAGTGGAAATTTAAATGACCAAAAGTAATTATATAGCAGTAAAATACACAAATGAATGCTCTATATTCTTCATACCACAGAGATTTAAAAAAATAATGTGATGATACCTTCTGGGGTAGATGATATGATTAAAACAATTACAGAACTCTATTTTGAATTGTGTGTTCAGCGTTGGTTTGTAAGAGATTCAAAATGTATAATAATTAAAAATTTGCATCATTTGCCTCTGTGCACTTTAAATCTTGCTACATAATTAAAATGGCAATTTTCAAGCTGCTTCTCTCACTAATGTAAGAAAAACACCTTGGTGGCAACGAGTTGAGATGAAGAAAGTGCATGAAACATAACGCGAGAAGGTAGAATCACATTCTAAAGCCAGTTTTGCTAAAAGATCATCCAAAGCAGTGTTCTAAGTGTTTGAACTTCTCAAATACATGAACACTGGATTTGACCTATAATAATCACTACCTGGACTAAGTGTACTGGACAACAGGAACACTTTCTTTAACAAAGGTTTTTTTTAATCATAATTATTTTATTTCCTCATTGATAATAAAAGCGGGTGTGTGCTGCTCTGAAGAATGTAGCGCTAGTAAAGCCGGGTACCTAAGAAGCAATGGGTTACTATGTTGAACTAAACAAGACCAAGAGTCAATTACTGATGGGGTGTGGTGGTGGAGGACTAGAACCTCCGCACAATGGCTGAATCAGGAGGATGGTAAATGACATCCTGTCTTAAGGCAAAAAAGAATAACATTTTAAAAAGGCTGGGATGTAGCTCACGATGAAAGCTATGGGTTCAATCCCCAGCATTACAAACACACACATAAAAGTAGACAATTATCAAGAACCTATGTGTATGTGGTAGCCAAATCATCTTCCATTAGCACTACTAAGAAGAATTATTCTGATAACTTTATAATGCCCACACAATCAATAAACCGAAAACAGTGGTAAGTCACTATAAGAAAACGGATGCAGGCAGTTGGAAATTCCTGCATGAATCAAACCCAAGCAAAAAAAAAAAAAATGCAAGTTTGAGAAAACATTATTGAAATGAATGTACCATGAAGTATGTTAGCAAAGGACAAAACTTCATCAAGTAAGTATATTTTGATTTTCTTAATCCCACTATCTGCTGATATTAATAGCAGTGGAACAGATAAAAGGCAAGATTTACCTTTCGTTACATGTTTATATAATGGATTGACAAAAGATAGATGCCTTTTCCAATGTATTTGAAATACTTACATATTTAAGTGAATAAAATATCACCCTATTCAGGTGTCAGTTATAAAACAAAACAAAAAAGCAATCTACGTGAATATATTGGATAAAGCCTAAACTCCCAAAAGACTCTTGAGATGCCATCTAGTGAATCACACATGTGTCTTCCAACATCATTTTATGTTACAACAGTACCTTTAGGAATTTCACTACTGGCACGAACAAGTACCATAATTATTAAGAAGTTTTGCATATGGGTAAAATCTGAGAAAGAAATGTGAAATTACCATTTAAAAATGGGTAAAAACACTGCATGTCTATTACCTGCATACAAGACAAATTATAGGAATCTGAGAACGTGTTTTGAGAGCTGTAAAACAACACTGACTTCTAGTCCAACCAAAGATATAGTCTCCAGATTGGAAATGTGACTTCCAATCCTCAATTTCCCTGGCAAAAGCTGAAGTGGGTAGAACAGACATTAGCCCCATGATTTACAGAGAAATGATCAGTATCCTTCAGCCACTGAGCTAGAAGAGCAGATCTGTGCAAATCGTAATTTGTTAACCGAAAGATTATAAACCATTGGTAAGTATATCCTGAATGTGGAGGTGAATATAATTTAATGTCTGCACTTCATAAAGAACTTAAATTTTATCAAACTGGACAAAAATAACTACATATAATACTTTAAGTATATTTAAAATATTTTAAATATTAATGTTAACACCAGATCAAAATTAAACATAAAATAGATCCACATAATTTCCAGTGAAAGTCAGATAGAAGCCCCATAGTGGAAGTACTTCATCAACTGTTTCTCCTAGGTCTCTGACATTAGGTTATTGAACACTGATTACCTTTCATTCACTTTCTTCAATTTAATTCAGTTGTGATGGAATATCTAGCACATGTAACAGGCTAATTTAAACCAGAGAGAAAACAAAGATGAATAAGATACAGTCCCCAAGCTCAAGAAGTTTACAGTATAATATAGGTAAAGAACAATTGACATTTATGCAGCATTTCCATTTTACAATGCTGATATAGATAAATAATAGATAGATAGATAGATAGATAGATAGTCTCATAACCCTGAGAACTGCAGTTACTTAAGTTATAAAAGTTGACATTCTTTCAACTGTGATAGGAAAAAAAAGGCTGTAATGCATTGTAACTGTCCTCAGCAGTCTTTAAGATTTTACTTTTGTGTTTCAGAAAAGTGAAATTCATCCCAATTTTAGTACTTATGTGAATAGGCTGACCCATCTAGACTAGTTTATGCAGGGGTCACTCCTCAACATGGTTTATATGCTGGAAGGAGGTGGGCTACAGGAGGAACCAGGGTTGTCCTCGCTAAGAAACCTGGAGAACAGACATTTTAAAAGGGGGCTTTCTCTGACTTATGCATTATTTTTTAATTCCTTCTAGAAAATTTTTGGACTGGGAAGAGTTTTGATAAGTACCATATAAAATACTTTTAAAAGCATTTAAAATATATCCCACATTCAAGTTTATTTACTTAAATAACCTGGAAACATTTGTGTCTTCAAAACAAATTATTTCATGTTTCAAAAAAACCATTTTTACAAGTTTTAGCACATAGTAATAAGATGATAAATTTCTTTTAACAATTTTGGATATTTTTTCTTAACTCTCCACAGATTCTTTTTCTAATACAAAAGAATAAAACACCTAGTTGGGTTGATAAGTAGTATAAAAGGCAGTGACTAAAATACTGCACTGCATGTGGCATGAATTTTCCTTCCCTTTCTTCAGATTTCCTGCAAAGTAGCTGAATGTGTGCTCAAATTATGGTTCCGGTCTAGATGGTACAGAGAAAAAAAATCTCAAGGCAAGATTTTAAAAACAAGGAAGTTAATACAACACCACCAAGAAAACTCTTCTAGTTAAATACATGCAGTGTTTTATTTAGACTCATAAAAAAGATCTGGTGAAGTACTCCCTCCCAATTAACTTAATTTCAGCAAATTTAGGAATTTCTTGATAATAAAATCCAATTTGTGAACATGGATTTGTATACCAAATCAACTTAACTTATATACATCTCTACTCAACTGTAAAAGTCAAGATCTGCCTCAATCTACCTGCCCAGTTTCCAAGTATGCAAATCATGACAAACATCATGCACAAAATTTTGAAAGTTCAAGTTCCACCTTCAATCTTCTTTCTCTCTCTCAGTTCAATTCCTGTGTAGTATCTACTTCAATCCACTTTGGGGACCCCAGTATGAATAAAAATCTACCTACAGAGTAGAAGAAAAGGAGTGGTAGAGTTCATTCACTCTTTCATTAAGTATCTGTTAACCATGCAAGTAGAAATGTTTAAGGTTTGGGACGATGGATCACAAAACTCATTAAGTCTGAGACAATCTGGTAGAGGCGGCCTAGTAGGAGTTAATGAAAGTATAGGTAAGTGGCAGACGGCAGCTGAGAAGGGTCTGGAGATGAGCTCGCACTGCCCGACACCTGAGACTAGTTTGGTTCACTCCTCAGCCACTCACGGGAGCACTCCATTACCAATGTCTTTCTCTCCATAAGTTCGTGCTCTGCTATACCCCGGAAAACACCTTTTTCATATATTCCAAGTGTAAAGGTAACTGGTAAATATTCAGAGAGATGCTTTCTATACATCTGCATTAAAGAACAAAAGCAGCTATTTTTTTTAAAAGAATTTATGAACTGAGAAGACAGTACTTGCGTCTTTAGGTAATAATCCTCAAACCCCAGTAAATCTCACTTTGAAGGGGGAGTGCAGACAGTCTCAGACCTGTGCATGGTGGACTCCACTTTGTAAATCTAGAGATCATCTGTTTCTAACTATTCTCCCTAGCGCTGGCAGGCTTCGGGCTAATAGTATCAGCAAAGACAAACTTGAACGGTATCACTCAATTCTTTCTCTTACAACTCTAGTCTGTCTTTTTACCGTCTAAAATTTTACAAAAATAATTTTAAAAATTTTATAAACACAGGTTCACAGTGATTTTTGTTGGGCTCATGAAATGATGATTACCCTTCAAAAATTGCTCCTGTGAGACAGCTGTGGGTTTCCAATGTTAATCCTATTTTATTTTTCTTTTGTTGTTGGTTTTATTCCGGTACCAGGAATTGAACTCATGACCTTGCGCTTGCCAGGCAGGCACTGTGCCACTGAGCTAAATCCCCAGCCCCCAAATGTTAATTTTAAAACAGACTTTTCAGACACAAATTATATGTAAATTGGGACTTATGGTACTACTGGACACAAAATAGTATGGTAGCATCCCCAAGCCAAAGGCAAGACATGTGACCACAGTCAGGCTTTTCCTCTAAGACTCAGCTTAAGTGTTTTCTTCTGGCTGAAGAATTCTCCTGAAGTACAGATTGAGTCTTATA
This sequence comes from Chinchilla lanigera, assembly GCF_000276665.1. NCBI lineage: Eukaryota > Metazoa > Chordata > Mammalia > Rodentia > Chinchillidae > Chinchilla > Chinchilla lanigera. Next base: position 22,581,455 of record NW_004955418.1, on the reverse strand, counting down.
TCTCCACTATAGGCTATAGAACCAGCATGCAAAAAAAAGAAAAAGAAAATCAAGGAGAATGACATTTAACACACGAAAGTTCCTGTGTTAACTAATCATGAATGCAGTGTTCTATAATAGAAAGAAGGCTTTTATTTTCAGTCTCCTGCGTAATATCCCAATTCAGTTACGAGCAGACAGAATATTACGTAACCACTGCTATCGCTTCTTATGAAAAGCCAATAATTTGGAAATCATACTAGCAGTTAATTGTACACATAGGGAGTTTGCTCTCAAAGGAAAAAAAAAATCTCTTTGCAGATATGACATAGAGTAAATTTAAGGCTACAAACAAGTCCCTCAGCTGCAAGTCTATTTGCTTATTTAGGAACAAGCCTGAAATCATTTGGCTTTTTTTTTTTTTGCTTTTGCACATGGGAGGAGTGTTTTTACTAGTGTCCAACAACAATCATATACATATATATATATACATATATATACATATATATTTATTATGTTTCTTTAAAACAGAATAAATGCCATAACAGATATTACTATTTTCCTTATACAGCTTGATATATTTCTGTACAACACTGTATTATAAAACTTCTTAAACCCTACAGGTCTTACCATTTTATTAAATACTTTCTGCAAGTCAGAAAAAGTATAAATTTCCTTTGTGTAATGGAAATAAGTTACATTTTTATGAGCAACTCCACACTTTAATAATGACTAGAAACACCAATGAAATGTATGTTCTCTAGGTAGGAAAGAAGGGTAGCAGTTTCTTTTACATAATGGAAATAAATTGCATTTTACAGCAGGTTCAATATTCTAAAAATGGCAGGAAGTACCAATGAACTGAATCAAGTACCTTCTAATTTCTTCTACAACTCTTAAGGCTGGAAAAAGAGCAATCCCGATGCTTTTGTGTGTGTGGTGTGTGCATGTGTGGTACTTAGAATTGAACCCCAGGTCTTTGTGCTATCTTCCCAGGCTTTTAAATTTTTTTTTATTTTGAGACCCGGTCTCACTAAGTCACTAAGTTGCCCAGGCTGGGATTGAACTTGGGTCATGCCTCAGCCTCCCAGAATGCTGGGATTAAAGGCATGGGTCAGCAGGCCTGGCCCTGCCACTTGTAATGCGCTAGGTGAATATGAGAGAATGATTATGCTGTCAGTTTCTCTTTTCTTCTGCTCCCCTGCCTTCCCCTCGCCTTGCCTCCCTTCCACTTTTCTTCCCTTCCTTTCTTTTCATAAAGAAGGTGGGTCTTTTTCAGATACATATTTTTCTTTCTTTTAAGGAGAAAAGAGCAAAAACAGATCAACAAACACAAAGACATAAACAAAACACATAAAAACAATAAAATACAGAATTTCAGACAAGGTGATAGGAAATTAACGATGATTGTTGTGTTACATACTGTTATCTTCAAATTGGATACTCAGATAAACAAATATAGGCATGTAAGATTGATCAAACAATAAAACATTCGCTGTTCCTTTCAATAAAGCAATAGAAATTAGTAGTACAATTATCTTAGCTATCTTCTGTGTATATATATATATTTTTTTTTTCCCTTCCTTCTTTCTTTCTTTTCTCTTTTCCCTCATCCGAGTCATTCTTCCTTTTTGAGCAGTTTCTTTCCCTTTCACAATATCTATCGTATTGTCTCCCTAGTGTAACAACCTGAAAGAGTAACTAAAATCTGGAAGGTACAATAAGGTGGGTCTTACTGTTGATCGTGACACTACGCTGTCCATTTCTTGCTTTCCTTAACGTTGCCCTGCCTAGCATCATTTAAATAAAATAAAGTGTGCTTTTTAAAAAAGAAATCTATCAATTTTTTTTTTTTTTTTACGTTAAAAGAAATGCTTGGTCTCTAGGAGCCCTCTGCGAGCCAGGTTTTGCTCAGGTCTATCTCCCCGCAGCCAAGCTGGGTGTCGGGCCCCAGGGCACAGCCCGCCTGTGCGGCAGAGCCCGGCTGCCATGAGAGACCGCCAGCCCCAGCGTGTGCGTGACAGCGACATGATCCACAGAAATCCTGCAAGGCCACATTTTAAGTAGAGCTTCCAATTTGCTGTGGTTGGCATGACCTAATTTTGGCTCAAAAGGTACATTTTATTTTTCTCCTTCTGGGTTTCACTGACTACACATTGGAAAGAAAAAAAATTACGTTTTTAAAGGGATTCTTCCTCTTCTTTTTCTTCAGGAAATTTAGGGAATGTAACAACTGTTCGCCTCTGGCTGATACCCAAACTAAAGTCTTTTCCTAGCTTCGCCTACATTTTGACCACTCCTGCCAAATATCTTAGGCGGTCTATTTATAAAGGTCATCACTTCCCCTATTACTTCATCTTCCGAAATGCCAATTATTTAGAAACTGGATGCCGCTGCTCCTCTCTCTAAGTGGGTAAACGAAGATTCTCTGGAAGACATAACTTCTCTCCATAAATTAATGAATCAATTTCCTTTCATTCTAATGCCCACAGTTAGAGGGGAAGTAATACTAATGTTCAATATTTATTTCAGCTTAGTGTTCAAAGATGTCTCAAAGATGAAGAGATTCTGAATGTTTTGTTAATGACAGTTCTCCCTGACTCCACATGTGAATCTCTTCAGACCCTTTTTTTTAAAAAAAGACTGATACATAGACCCATCCCAGACCAATGAAACCAGAACTGCTAGAGGTTGTTTCCCAGGACTTGCATTTTTCAAAAGCTCTCCAAGAGATTCAAATGTGAAATCAGATCTGAGATGCACTGTGAGAAATTCACTTAGAAACACACCTCAATACAGGTATGTTGTTGGAATAGCTCACTGGGACATAGTACATTCTAGAAACGTATTGGTCTATTCACTTACAAGGTGATTTATCTGAAAGAGCTTCTCCACTACAGCACAAAATGAGAAAAAAATTCATCTGTATAATGTCACCGATTCACAATGGATTTGTAAGTTAAAATCATAGAAAACTTTGTCTTTCTGAGATGGTGTAGTCCTGATAAATATACCTCTTTTCTGCAGAACTAGGCCTTAAAAATGATTATTTTTATCTAGGTCTTATTGAATCTTTGGAGGGTTTACAGTAGTATTAAAAAAAATAAATCTCACCTTATGATATTTACTGACTTGTAAATCTCTAATAATGCACTAATTGAATTCAATGTTGTATACTTAATTTACTCAAGGTGACAATTTTCTAATTGCATGTGTGATGCTTCTGTTTTCTCTATTTGAGATAAAACCCACTACATTTTATGACACCCAAAAAAAGTAAGCTGGTTAGATGAAAGTTCTCAATCTCTCATAACAATTTCATTGTCTACTCCAGTGACTAAGAAATGATATTATCAAGAGGTGCAGCTTGGATCCACTGTCACACTCCCAGCACGTAGCTGGGCTTATTTCATTGAGAAGCTGGTTTGCCAGTTGTCTAGCAGATGAAAGTCACAGGCTGTTTACAGACTTGTTCCTCTATACAACTAGGACTATCATCTAATCTCCCCTCCATGAAATTCATAAAACTGAACATGTTTGTTTTATGGCAAAGACACCCTTTTTGAGACAGGGCAATTCAGGCTGGCCTTGATGTCATTATGGACCCCAGGCTGGCCTTGGACTTGAAGTGATCCTCTTACCTCAGTCTCCCAAGTGCTGGGATTACAGGTTGAACCATCACACCCAATTTAAGGCTTCTTCTTGAAATAATAAAAACATTTTCCTATAGAAGTTGTGGAATTAGTATTTTTATTTCTTCACCATGTCTTGCCTTTTCTCTTTTGTCAGATCCCCTTATCTACACATATTTATGATATATATGCACACATACACATGAACAATAGTGTGCATACTTTGTATGGTTTTTGAAATAAACAGTTCCTCAGATTCTTAGTGTCTTAAAATACCACGGTTTTCTATATTTCCTTCTACTAGTACTGCATACTTTTAATAGAGTTCCTTTCAAATACACAGATACATTTCCTAAGGATAAGCCACTCCTTAAGTGCTTTTTATTTATACTTGCTTTTTAGAACAAGAATAAAAAAGTAGACTTACCAGTTGAATTAAAAAATACATTTTGTAAGAGATAAAAGTTGAGTCCCCATTATAAAAAGTACTCTTGGGGCATCTCCCTGTTGGTGATTTTCTCCCTTATTTCTGACTTGTTCTAGATCCTTTGTCACAACGGTGGACTGCAGAGGAGGACCTGGCCCTGGCCATCCTTCCTTTCAGCTGTGTCTGAGAAATAGGGCATGCGTGGGGGTGGAGGAGGAGCGAGGCCCCCCAGTTACCTCAGGATCCAAACAGCAGGGGCTTGTGTGGCATCCTAGAAAATGGCAAGGAGATCAGCTGGGCTCTGGCTGCTTCCGGTAGCATCTTCACAGTTTCACGAGCTGCCTGCAGTTTCAACAGAGCCTAACATTCTAGGCAAGGTCTAGGCAGCTTTTCCAAATGAGAAAACAAAGGGACAATACAGCAGGTCCTATAAAAACCATCAGCAGATCTACTGCTTTTCAGAGAGGCACTAGCTTTTAAAATTCCCTTCCCCAGAATACTCTAGGATTTGACTCATCATTTGAAACTTGCCTCAGGTGTCCTTTAATCTAATAAAGAGGGATCTGACCACTCATCTCCAGAAGGAGTTGAACACCTTTCCTCAAGATCTGGCTCTTCGTATACTGTTTATTACACCACATTTGAGTATACTGACCGTATTCATCACACGATTTCCTCAGGGGCAAACCGCTTAGCTTCCACCTTTGTATACTTAATGGCCGCTGGGCCACCCCCATTAAACACTAAGCGAATGAGTAGACTGACTGGTTATAATTTCATAATGTATGTCCAAAGTGAAGCATCAGAGTTCAGCAAGTAGATTTAAGGGCAGAGCCCACAGTAGTATTCAAGTCAGATTTTATCTTTTAACTATTAATTCTCAACCCAGACTTTACATTAAAAGCACTTGAGTAGCTTCAAGAAACTGCACTACTCAGGTGATAGGACAGTTTAATGTGAATCTGGAGGCTGGACAGGGACACTGGTGGTTTTTTTAAAAGCTCCCCTTTATAGCCAAGATGGAGAATGTAGAATCTAAACTAATTGTTTGAAGAAAGCCCAGTTTCGTACATATAACCTTGTAACTTAACATACATCTAACACCTATTATAGCTAACAGTTTTTGAATGGATTTTGTTTGTGCTAAATTGCTAATTGATTTTAGTTTCTGAATGATTGAATAGTTTGAAAAGGCTTTTGAACTGTAATATTAGCCATATCACAATTCTCTTCTGGAAACATTACAAATAACTTCATGTAATTATTTTTTATAGAATTAACCAACAGCTATGACTTCCTCTTCAGGCTTTGGGTAATCCAGGCTTTTATAGTGACTACTTATTTTCTGGATATTTAGAACTCAAATAGATACTAAATATAAATTCTATGTTTTTATAGAGATTTAAGAGTCTGCCTTATAGTTGGACTGTTCCAAGGAGGCAATTGAAATAACTCTAGTCAAAAATCACACCACGAAGTATCCATAACTGGTCTGAAAGCTCCCTTAGGATGAGTCTCTGGGTGTTACCAGAGGCGCTAACATGGCATAAAGCACACCAAAGCCCCTGCTGGTGGGCACCTTGAACCGACGTGGAGGACATCTATCGCTGGAGCCATTGAATTCCAAATAACTCAGTGAGCACACAAATCTTCAAGTCATATTTCTAACAAACACATCTTGAAATATAGATTACTTGTGTGTTCACATGGTAATCCAAACAAAAATTTCATTTTCTTCAACAGTGAAACAAAGTGGAACCAAATGGAGTTACTAATATGAACTGAGCAAATGTAGCAAGGAATCAACAACATTAAAATACAGTAACTACTAAGTCTGAAGTCCAAAATTCATACATTTGGTAATTCACAACTATCCGAGTCCCATCTGACCCTGGCCTGCCTCTCTGTCTGCGCTTCTCAATACCATGGCAAAACTTTTGTGAAAACACAAGGAAACTATTTATTAGAGGAAAGAAACTTCATATTGTTTCTCATAGTAAAACTTCTAAAAATGATCCTTTTCCCCTTTTAAAATGTCTTTTATGTCTAGACTTAGAAATAGTCACTGAAAAACTTAGAAGCCATGCATATTTGAGGGATAAACTTGATATATTTCCTGGTTTTCAAGTTTAATATGACCAATCCTAACTTGTTGCTATTTATTTCGTGTCGGCCTCTTGTTTTAAGGTTGTTGCCATTTGTTTTCTTTTTGAACTAAAAAGAACAACTTAAAAGGTATGCTTGAATTCGAATTCTCCAGAATATCCATCTGTACTAATTAAATTATCTATTTCCTTAAATCCGCTCAATATCCATTTATAGGCTCTGCCAAACAGCTCATATGCTTAAATTAAAATTATACACATTACTATGATTCTTGCAGGTGATAGTTAAAAACTAAAACAGCTCAAGAAATGAGAAGTAAAGGTCATTCAACAGTGATGACATAAAACTAGATATTCATATTTCAAGGTTAATATTGTAACTGGAAAATTATTTTTTCAATAATAGCAATAGAACAGTCTTATGAGAAGATCTGTCAAGTAAGTAATAAATTTTTTCCCTCTAGGTTAAAAACATGGAATTATATGATAAGCCAAGAATTAAGTCACTGTTCTTTAAAAATTACACAGATATATTTACAGAAACTTAGTTATAATGTCATTCCAGGCTTACTGACTACTTTTCCCAAAATGCCATGCAAATTAAGATTCAATAGTTGTATCTTCCCTTTCTCTTGTGTAACAAATGTTATAATATGTGTCAGATTTTGGCTCGCAGAGAGAACAGACTATGAAAACCATGTTTTTTAGGGCTCTAGGGCTGCCACTAGTCAGGTGGGTAACCTAGGCAAGTCATTTTTTAAAAAGTTTCCTCAATTTCTTTTTTTGTAAAATGGAGAAGGTCACAGTGCCTATCTCATTAGTCTTTAGGAATAAATTAATAGGTATAAAGCTTCAAACCCTTTGAATAGCACCCAGGTACATCATGTGCTCTTCAAGATAGTTACAACTTTTATTACTTAGAAATAATTATAATTAATGATACTTGCAAAGCAGTAACAGAAGCCTTTAAATATATCATGAAAGTTTCCATAATAACTAGAGATACCTTGAATAGTGACACTGGAGAAGGGAAAATGTTGAATTCCTAAATCATAGTTGAAAGTATCAATTATATTTATAGAAGATCATCCTACTTCTAACCACCCAGCCAGCAAGAATTGAGCCAACTGGTCAACATATGTTGGTGCAGATGGAAAAAGAATACAACTGTCTTTAAATTCTCTGAAGAACGCTGAGTGGAGAGCCTTCTGGTCACTGCAGGCCAACCTATCATTATGTCTGTGATGAGAGCCTTTGATGGGTTTCTTCGTCTATGAATAATACACATTTTGGGGACAGCTTCACAAAAATAATCTATCCATGCTCCAAAAAAGATCTATGACTAAGCAAATGAAAGAAAGAATCACCTCTTAACCATAAAGAGCAGTGCTACTCCTTGTGTTAAGAACTGAGGCAACTTGCACAATTCCAAAAAGTACTTTTGAGATTAAAATGGCTCCGAAGTTCATCTCCTGGAAGGCCAGCAAGACCTTACATTTCAAAATCACTTCTCTTCAATTTTGAAAAATAAAATTAGAAGAGATGGTTGATTTCTTCTTTATAAAAGGTATTATTAAATAAAACAGTCTACCTTTTTAGAAGTATTTCACAAGGCAAAACTTATTCGCAAATACTCACATTCCGTGAATCCTGTTTAGAGGAGTGAGCTTTCTCTCCTAGTGAAATTTAAGATTGGATTTACATTTTGAGTGACAAATAGAGGATTTGTAATTCAGGGTAGGTATATCTAAGTTTGCTCTTAGAATTTTGTCTTGAAATGCTCTTACTTCTATTCAGTTTATTCAAAAATTAAAGATGATGCTGGTTCTCAGTGTCCACATGACCCTGTCCTCAGTGCAGGTGTAGGTAGTCAGCAATGAGGGATGCTAGCTTCATCTTTTGTAACACTCTACAATTCTCTAGCCCCACAACTGAAAGGTTTATTTGGGGGCCTAAAATATCTCATGGGATTCAGTCTAAATAGTCTTATTAGTTCACTTGTGATTTTTGGTCTTTTCCACCAAGCCCAAATATTCAGGATCACCAAACATGAGGCAACTCAAGTAATACCCATGGATTCATTAAAAAGCTATCCGACACATAAAATCATGCACAAACTGCAATGTCAGCAGGAAAGGTGGATCCCAGAATTGCCCCGACTCATCCTAAGTCTATGTGCTGTGTTCACATTGTCAAAATCATCACAAAAGCAACTTAGACTAGGCATGCACACATTGTAATATTTGAAGTATAATGAACAAAAATTTGTTTTTCTTTGGGAATTAGCAAAACATATAACAACCATGTGATTCAACTCTAGAAAGATAATTTAGCAATTAATCTATATGCTAGGAGTGCAGTGCCAATGATTTCCAACTGTAAATTATTTTCCTGCTAAAATGTGCAGAGCTGTTTTACAAAGGTCTTAATTTACACTGCTTCAGCTGTTTATTGTGATACCATATCAGTTTCATAACCAAGCAATTTTCTGACATATCTTATGCCTTAAGTGCCTTCACAAATTTTCTCAGTATTCTTAAATAAATATCTATTTTATTAATGCTTAATTTGTATAAGTTATCACTCCTTAACATGGATTTTTAATCTGCATTTTCATCTCAGGAATTTTAACTTTGATTTTAAAAAGTTTTCTTTTTCTAAATCCTGAGCTGTTATTCAACTCAAAAAATATTTTAAAAACCTAAGTAAGCACTTAAGCATGCTGTAAAGCCTTCAGTTCTGGGAGATACTTAAATTCCATGAACTGTATGTAAAGCGTGAAAGTGTCCAGTGACTTTTTGTATGTGGATGTGTATGTGGTATGCATACAAACTTAAAATCTGACTAATTTATTAAGTGCATTAATTTAAACATGAGTGTAAATTCTATTACTTAAATTTTTAAAATGTATTTAAATCCAAAGAAATTATTTTCTGTGAAGATAACACAAATCTGAAATTTTTATTACTAAATTGAAAGGAAGGGAGACAATTTAAGGAACAAAAAATGAAATTCAGGTATACTTTTCCCCTATTCTTCTGAAATGTGAATACATATAAAAATATCACAATGTTTTGTAAAAGTATAGTTAATTGAGTATCTCTGTACAGGATATGAATATATTGATGAATTATTTTTGGTTTAACTTAATGGTATTAAAGACTTAAGGGAAACAGTGTTATCTGTCAGGTCAAATAACTGATATGTACATCAGCATAACCTAAGTATTCTGTCGCAAAAGTTTCTAAAATAAAGCTTTGATTGGAATAAGAAAGTAGTTTAATTTTAGTATGAAGATAGATATGTATTTAACAGCACAATAAATTTCACAACTAAAAATTTGATAATTTTATCAAAACTATCTCTGGTGTATTTTAAACATCCCTATAAAAAATCTACTCTGAAATTTAACTTCAATATATTTTATCGGGCTGGGGATTTAGCTCAGCGGCAAAGCGCCTGCCTGGCAAGCGCAAGGTCGTGAGTTCGGTTCCTGGTACCGGAGAAAAACCAAAAACAAAACAAAACAAAACAAAACAAAAAAAAATCAATATATTTTATCATTAAAGGCATGTGTGGACTTAAGATTTTGTTTTTAATGGAAACTAAATACTTGGTCAAAAATGTTTGGAAGAACGGTCTGGCCTATGAATATTATAAAAAGTTTCTTAGAAATCTCTTAAGGGTTGAGTACAATAAAACTAGGGCAATGCATATATTCTCAGTTACTCTTTAAAAAAACCTGTAAAAGTGACTATAGTGGCATGTTCTGACACATTCTTTTCATAAACCGAACCCTGTTAGTGACAGCAGAACAGATTGTGTGCATCTGCTGGGAACAAGCCAGATGACAGTGGGAAAACGCACATGGATACCTTGGCACAGCCAATAAAAAATGGAGAGGAAAAAAAAAGACCTGGAAGAGAAAGTGCTCAACTTTAATTGAAACATTCCTTCCAACATGATGAACATCATCCAACCACCTCTTGTAGCCTGTCAGTTTTACATAGAAGAACGCATTTTTAAAAGGACCCTTTGTGAACTGGGGTTGTTTTCGTCCTTTCTTAGCGCTAAATATTGACTCCAGGTTTGGATCATTTCTTCAGAATACGGAAAATGTACTAAGCGTTTGGGTAGAAAAAGAGCCCGCAGCATTCTGCCACAGTCTCGTACAAAGAACGCTAAACTTCTCAAAAACCCCTTCCGGTTCAAGTCAAATTTTCAATATATGGGTTAAGTTTTTGAGTGATGTGGGTATTATACTGCCAAGTACCAAAGATGCCACAATTCAAATACTCTGCAAATGTGACTATTGTAAATAGTGCCTGCACTCAATAGCGCTATGATATTTTATTTTATGCTGATCAACCACGGTATTGTTTAAACAGTTGGCTCAACTGTACAGAGGTCCATACATAAAAATAAATGCGTTTCTATAAATCATATCAGGAAGTTCTCTCGGATGCTCTGATTACAATAAAAATTTATTCTATACAGTATACAATGCAAATTTTAAACTAGAGACGAAGTTGTTTAATAGATTAGTAGTCTGACTGAAGCAGCTGCAGTCAAAAAAAAATTCTGGTGATTAACTGCCATTTTCCAGTAATCATAACCCTGGGAAGGGCTACTAAGCGGGAGGGGCGGTTTGCAGATGGGAATAATTCTCTAAGCCCATGTGCCTTAGAGGGCTCCATCATCTTCATGCAGACTTATTATTATTATTATTATTTTTAAATTAAAGCTTTTAGAGGCATCCTTGATTGCAGTGTTGGGAACTGTCCATGCTATTTAGCACAGGGAAGTCCACTTTGCAACTATTCCTTGTGCCGAGCACTTTTTATCTAGGCATTAAACAGGGCTGGAAAAGAAAGCTGAAATGCAAGGTGCACATTAGAGAAGCATTACTCAAAAATCACGAGAGTAATTTCCAGCAGTTACAGCCCCCCAGGTTGTATAAACTGGCAAGGCCTCGTCAACATTACTTGTCATCCAAAACATACATTTATTTTTTTTAGAAATTAAATGCAAGTAAAAGTTGCACAAAAAAGGGGTAAAACAGTCTCTAACACAAGGTATACTCTATTTGTAGTTGCATTTTACCTAACTCTGTCTCTGTTACAAAAAGCTGCAATTTTCTAGTAAAATTCTGTGTATTTTGTATGTTCTATTTCTTCTCACATGAACAAAAATACCCACATGAAGATATGTTTATTTGATAATTATCTCAAAGTAGATCAACTATGATTATAATGAACAATCCCTCAAATATCTTAACACTCAAATAAAATGCACTTAATGAGTAAAAAAAATCTTTTTCAATAGATTCTACTGAATACCTACTATAGCACTTATGAAAGAACATAAAAGATGAATAAAATAAAATCCATTCTTCATAAATCAATTCTATTCCACATACAACTGAAACTGCAATAAGAAAAATAAGGAATACGAATGCATCTTTTAAAATTAGATAATATTAGTAAGAAAAAAAGTCCTTTGAGTTCCTAGTGACAGTGTTTTCACAAACCACCTTAATAACTATGTTCATCAAATATATCCTCCAAATTGAACTTTTATTTTATTAAAACTATTATTTTTAAGCAACAATCTCTCTGGAATTCAGACTTCTTAATAAATGACTTTTAAAAACTCATGGATGAAATTATTTGGTTTCTTTCATTCCATATTTGGTTCTAAAAATAATATTTCATAACATCTGATCTGTGAAAGCTTTTGATTTTCTTGGAGAAAGAAAAATGTGGTACTTAGTAATCATTAGGATTGTCCCAACATAGCATCAGGATTACAGGCTTGCCCTGAAAGGTACCCAATTTTAATGGTCTAAAAGTATTATTTCTTACAAAGTTCAAACTTATTATGCCATCAAGCATTACTAATTGATAATCATTGGTAAGAAGATAAAGTAATGAAAATGTACTGTCATGTTGTAATAATAATTTAGTAAATAGTGGACATTTATTCTATGTCTGCATTGTTTTTGTATGTGTTTTACCTTTATAAAAACTCTAGGAAGTGGGTGCTATCATCATCCCCATTTTACAGATTCTGGGAGCTGAGACTGTTCAGTGATTAAGTAAAGCCCCAAACCACTAGCCATTAAAGAGAAGCTGGCTCTTCAACCCACTTGTACTTGTCTTTCTCACTATTACTCTCTCCAGTTACAAGCACGTTTACTTAACAGCACGAGAGTGTAATCAAAGACGTGAAATCAAGTATGGCGACGGGGTCTTCAAAGTCCTTGTCTGAATGATTTTCTTTTACCTTTCGCACTCATCATTATCTTTGCATGCTCTTATTTTACACCTTCTGCTCTCTCCCACCTACACGTCCTGCCTGATGATCGAGCATGCACACACACACACACACACACACACACACACACACACACAAATGCAAGCACACACACACAGGCACAGCTCTTGCGGTTTTGACCCCAGCACTTCAGAGAGCATCAGGAAAGCCTGAATTTGGACCAACTTGTCCAATAACTGTCCAGCTCCTCAGAGCTCTAATGCTGTACATTTCTGCTGTGGAGATGCACCACCCACTGGCTCTAAGGCTGCCAGTAGTTCCTTACAAAAGCACTATCAACCCCTAGACCTTGCCCTTTCAAGATTAACCTCTGGAGCACTTTCATGGCATGGCCTTGGGCTGTGATGAACCACACCACTCTCTCAAGTATAAGGAGGTAAGTTAACACCTTAAGCAAATCTATAATCTCACATACGGAGTCAAAATAGCTCAAAAGTGTACTTCTGAGTGCACTTTTTTTTGAGTGTACTATTGAGTCACAATACTAAGTACATGTACTTTTGAAACTAGAAGGGAATTCGGAGAGTGGAGAATCCAAAAACAATAAAAATGAAGAGAACGGGGTGAAGTCAAGAATTCTTGATGAATTTTAGAGCCATACACTGAGAGAAGGGGGAAAAAAATCACATAGTGCTTACTCTAACTCAAGAGAGATCAAACAGTCCTAGGAAAGACACTGCTGGATCATTTCCACCAAAAGCCGTAAGGAAACACACAGAGGTACTCGCTTTCCCTCAGCCCTTGGCAAATTTATTGATGTCACTGTGGAAATTTATTTTTGGTTGATGTGAGAAAAATTAAAATATGGAGGAAAAGAAAAACATAGTCAAAGTTATTTCCTTAACCTCTGACCTACACAATCTCTGTGTAGGCTTCCAAGAAATTTGACAAACGAACAAATAGTTCTTTTTTTTTTTAATAGCCAAGTCTGTTAGACTTCATTTAGTTAGGACAGACAATCCAGATAGAATTAACTCTTTTTAGTATATGTTAACATTAATATTAGCAGTTACAAAAGAAAAGTAAAAAGACTTACTTGCTAGACTTTATAAACATTTACTAAAAGATTATCCAACAAGTTAATGTCTTCTCAAATATGGATGGAAATCGAGCACATTAAAGAAATCACTATATTCTATTGGTTAACACAATTTAGGATTTCTAAAGCTATTGACCAGAGGAAGCAAACTTCTAAGAAAATCATATTTTAATCAGGTATAGTTTTATAGTATCTACATAGAAAAACAGTTTATTTCCTATTGAGGAATCTCTGACCGGGGTGCATATTCAATAACAGAAACTTGCCAATGGGTTTAACAATGCTTATTAAGGGATGGGTAATTATCCTACTCTTCTGAAGAATTATAAGGAAATAAAGGCATCATGTAACCATAATTTTAAAGTATAGTTCTATGGGTTTAATGTGATTTTTAAAAATAATATATCTCATTTTTAAAGAAATAAATGTCAAAAATTATTGACCTCTATTTGTATTAGCATACGCAAAAAAAAAAGTCAATATTTTTCTCTCCCCTTCTAATGGACTTCGATAGGGTATCAGGTCTGGACCACCTTGCCATAGCACTTGAAGTAAGGATATGCCATTGAGATCAATTTTTACAAGCTGCCTTTCACGTTTTTAAGATCTGTGTTGTACTAATTTTTTAACACTGTACTGGGAAGTGTTTGCATCCAGAGAAAAAGTCATTCTACTTTTAAAGAGAATTAAAATGATCTTCCTTAGGTTAAAGAAAACTAAAATTATATTTAACTGTTGAGCCTGATTTGGGGAAATTTATAAGGCTATTAATAATTCATTCAGCAGGTTAATGACTAAGCAGCATTTATACCATTCTCACACACTGTTAAATCAATAATTTAGTTTAAAAATAAAATCTGAACAAATATTTATTATGTAGTAACACTTTCTACTGAAGGCTCCCATTTAATCCCTTTCCAAAGGAGAAGTCTAGTTTTAGAAAGGCATGTTGGCAATAATCTGACTGTACCTCACACAGATGAGAGTTCTGGTTGCTGATTGGGAGGAAGCAAGGCAGTTAGAAATTATTTTTAATGGGACTTTTAAAAATCACATTGGTAACTGTTAAAAATGTAGCTAACAATTAAAGGCTACTTGTGAAGAATATTTCACTTTGTATTGTAAGGAGAAGTGTCAGCTCTCAGACAATAGCTTCAGATGCATGGGATGTGAAGGCAGATATTTAGAAACCAATGTACGCTGCATGACATTGAATACATTACTGACTCCGTACCTTTCAAACGAAGAGCATGAACCAACTTTGAAAACCAAAGCCCATATTTTCTTTCTTCGTACTCCGTATTGTGACTTAACAGTCATTAAAAGTGTGAATGTTTATCAACAAAAATTCCTGCAGCATCATATCTTGCGGTAGAACACTGCTATTTCTTATTGTTCAAAAATAAATTAGTTTGCATCACAAATTGACCTAACTTATCTAAAATATATTGTCTAGGCTTCATTGAAAAGAAATAATTATATTTTTCTTTGGAATACAAGACAAAAAAATACAGATGCATCATTGGGCCCATGCGTACTGGACCTAGGGGGGTGGGGAGAAGGTCTCATTTTCGATCTTACACCTATCACTTCATGCCCCTAAATTGCTATATAAGAATAAGAAGGAAATTTACTGAATCCACTTGGCAGTTAAGGTCTTAGGGCTTTAAGCGGGAGAGTTTTCCAGTTAAAGAAGGGAAACAGTATGCTTTTCCTTTCCCAAAGCTACTGCCCAGGAAGGCAGCCCTCTGCTCCTTAGCCCACACAGGGGGAGAAGGACATTGCTTAGGGCTGAAATCACTCCGAGACAGAGGAGGGGAAGTTTATGATGTGGCACTGTGCACTCTATCTGGTCTGCAGCCAGGCAGTTTTCATTTTGTAGTTCTGCTGCCAGTACCTGACCTGCATATTCAGGAATAAAAATATACCAGAGTTCTACCTCAGAAACTGGATGTTACAAAGAATTAAAGGAGTTTATTTTTCTTTCTTTATCCTGAGTGTAATTACTGTTTTTAAAAGAGAAAGAGCTGAAACTATAGTAACTGGAGGTTTTTTTTTTTTTCTTTTTTAAACTCTTCAAACTATCTTCCCACAAAGCCATTTAAGTTAAATGGTACGCTTACAGACTCACCTACATGAAGGATATAACTTAAAACATCTGCTTACACACATCAGTTCTGTTCCAATATAAAAAGTGTGGCAAAAATTTTAAAATGTAGGGCCATTATATTCCTAAAATATGTATTCTTCAGTGTGTGTGTGTTCGTTCATTAAAGAGATCTTTGACTGCAATTAGGTAGCTGGTCCTATAAAGGCTTCCTTGTGTGACCATGATTTCTAAAAATAAAATGCTCCAGTGACTATTTCTGCTAAATAATCACATCTTCAAAATTACTTTAAACAAATCCCAATCCCTCATGTGACATGAAGCAATAATATCAGCCTTCCATAATAAGATTTGGTTGTACACCTTATACAGGGTCAACAACTAATTAGAAGATAAAAAAATAAAAGTCGTATTTTCTCCATTAAGTAGTAGGGGGATGTCTTTATCTGTCCCAACTATTTATACTAATGAATCTGTCTTCAAAGTCTGTGAATAAATAAGCATATCTATACGTATGTTTAGGGTTTGGGGAAGGGATGCATTCTTTTGCTGTTATTCTAACTTGCTAATAAAATCATAAATGTGTGCAAAAGAAGAGACAGGGATAGTTTAGACCCTGTTTTTTTTTCTTTTTTTTTTTTTTTTATAATACACTCTTTTAAAGGGCCCTGTCCACCATTTTTTAAATGCAATATACTAGAGATCTACAGTATCTGAAAACAATTTATAGAAGTTCTTCACGTGCATCTAATCTATGATAACAAGAAAGAGGAAAACCAGACCATGCTCAAGGTGTTATTTGGAAAAAGTAGGCTCTCACCGGGGACTGCTTCAAAGACCACTTCCTCTAGTCTCCAAAAACAAGTTTGAGGTGCTTTATTTAAATCCTCACTGGAAGACTTGTACTGTCATACTACACAAATCACAACCACCTGCAGGACGTGCAACATCGCTCCATTCATTTCAAATCTGTAGCATTAAGAATTAATAAAGTCTCCGTAATATCTACATTATTAAAGAGTAATGACTCCTGCACAAATCTGCCAGTAATAGGTCTACTGTCTTTATTGCTTATAATGTCACCAATTTCCTGTGTAATACCCTCCAAAGATTCTCTCGGTGTATACTTTGAACTTTGTTTACCTTGCTTATGTTTTAAAAATAAATACAGAGATTTAACTTGGACAATAGAGTGACAATGTAGAGCAAACATTATAGTCATGACAAATAAACGTTCCTCATACTATCGAATGCAGCCAAGCCATGAATTTATACAAGTATCGCATAGTTTCCATATTAATAGGATGATGACTTTTTGATTTGCAGTGAAAATATCAAGGAAATATGAGATAATACTATTTGGGGTTGTTTTTTCTATAGTATTACTTTTTTTCAATGGTATTCTTTGAAACAGAACATTTAAGAATTATTTTTCTACCTCAGACAAAAACATTTATGGTAAGAAATAGTTATTATGACATGTTGTGGAACATTAATGTCATCTATATATTAAAAAAAGAGGGGTAGGGCATGGTAATCTTAGCACCTTATATTTCTTTATGCTTCAATACTATAGGTAAAATGATATTTACTAATAAATTCTTGTTTTGAGGTAGACTAAAGTCACATACTATAACTTGTAGTTATTTTATGCATGAACATTAAAATATTAAAATTACAAAATAATATAGACACAGCTCAGTGTTCAACGTGAATTAAGTTACCAATAAGAGCTGCATTTAAAAACAAAACCCGACGGTCTCCTTTGCTTCCTAACTGTAGTAGACCATTACAAATTATTTTCTTTCTCACGCTACTATTCTCTTACATACTGCATATTTGCTTCAAGTCTCCAAGGGAAGAAATGCGGCTCTTGTGGGAAAGGCCCACCCCCTTCTACATGTTTGCTTCCTTGAACGAAAGAAACACACCCCCTTACATTCTTTGAAATGTGTCCAACAAACACAGAATTGTAATAGCACTATATTATTGACTAAATTTGAAAATTGTAAGTGATAGTCAAATACGTTTAGTATGCTGTGTGGTTTTAATCAGGAGACCTAAAAGACAAATTACAGGTAATAGCAATGGATGAAAGCATCTACATGTGGGTACTCGGGACATTTGTAAGTGCTCATGGAAGGACAAGAATGTTTCTATGCACGTGTGTGGGGAAGAAAACTCAGGAAGAGATCCAAAAATGTTACAAGTTTTTGAGCACATCCTTTGAAGTTAAGACCCATTAGTGGGATGACCCCTTTCTTGTGTAAGTATATTAAAAGACAGAATATTCGGAAACTAAAGTATCCATCTTCTTAAGGACAATCAGAAGGCTGTTCCAGATCTCAGACTGGCAACAATACCACAGATCTATGCTCATTTTAAGAACAGAACCCTCCCAGTAAAGTTGATGACCACTAATTTCTAACTCACTAAAGCAATGTGCTAGCCATAAGAAACTGTGTTGTAATAAGACTTCATGTCATTATGTAGAACTGTTTGTTCCCTGATCAAGTTTTTCTTCTCGTTGGTTTTGGATAAAATGATGCACACTTCGTATTTGTGGAAATGTGTGCATTCATTTTCACTCTAATTTTTCCTAAAAACTCATTTTCTTTATTCAACTTTTGGATATAAATTTGTGAGTGTAAAGAGAGAGTAGGCAGAAAATTTGTATCTCTTTTGAGCTAGTTCAGTAATTAACTGAAATGATTATTCTCTTTGCAATTCATTCAGCGGGCATTTCAGGGTGAACCAAGCTCTATAATTCTCAGGCCTACAAAATGGAAGCTCTGCTATTCTGTCTATATTTTTTACTTAAAATAAGAGTGAGTATAAACAGGGAATATACAAATTAGAACTGAGAGTCGTAAACTTATTAAAACTTAGAAAGATATTGTTATGGTCAAAGAAAACCTGCGTGTGCCACAAATCCACGCAGATGAAACATCTCATTCACTAAAATTTCCTATCTTATTATAATAATGCACAGAAAATTAAACACATAAATATTAATTTTATGTATCACAGAAGATGTAGGCAATGAAAATGCAATGTTTACATTTATGGGGGACTCATTAGAGTTTTATTGTGTGCAACGCTAGGAGGCATCAGCTGGGTAAAAAAGGACTTCAATTTTGGAACAAGCAAGAAATTACTGAAGAGTTAGATGTATAAGAAGTTGGGGTTTTTCAAAATATTACTAGGTAAATCAAAACTTTACTCTCTGAAATAAACCTTTAAAGCACCACATTTTGTTGTAAAGAATGATCTTTACAAAGCATGCGTGAAATATAGCTGTACATATCTGCATATATAATTTGACCAATAAGCACCTATGATGATATCCTTCAGATGTGGGGATTCACAACTACATAACGACACATTCTGATGAAGAATACACTGGTAAAAGAGTAACATAATGGATATTGACTATTATGCATTTTTCTGCTCAATTACTCAATACCATGAGTGTGTTTTATTTCTGGCAAATTTTGCTTTGTATTCTTTGCAACGCCTCAGAAAATGCCTAATGCATTTAACCCCTACAGTAACGGTTTCTTAAGCAGACAACTCGATGGGGCTTAAGATTTAAGCCCTGAAGAAATATATAAAGAGGACATGTTTTCTCTCCCTGCACTCCTGAAAGCCTATCATTTGAAAACTGAGTTTTCCACTGTTTCAATGGTCCTTCATAATAATGAAGCAACAGGGTCGTGCACTACTTATCTAGCAATCATTTGAAATTGGTGTGTCTTGCCATTTCGCAACAATCAGCTTTTATCTTTGCCCTATCAGAATCACACGTGAACTGTGTAATCTGCCTTTTGTAAGGTGCACAGGCTCTGTTGTCGCTCCTGGTTTTGTGAATCGCCTCTGTAATCTGCTTTGATTTCCTAAAGGTGGCAGATCTCGGTGATGAGCCCAGCTTTAGTGAGTGCAGGAGAGTCCACGCGCCCAAGAGATTAAGAGCCGGTGCTGAGGACGGGATCCTAACCACCTTCCCTCCACATCGAGTGAGTACCAGCCAGCAAAGCCTTCCACTGCGTCTGGACCACCATCAAATAGGTGTAAAATGATTAAGCATGTTTTCTAACTTTCAGATGTTAATCTGGGAGAAATTTTCTCAGAGGATGTGCTTTCGGAAGAAGAGTAGAACTTTATTAATAATCTCTTTATAATCCACTCTGTGAGCCTTTACTGCATACTAAATTCTTCCATGCTGCTTCAAATCATGTCCCAAGAACCATAATTCTCTTTTTAATAACTATTTCTTTGTTGTTAAGTAGCAAAGTATTGCTGCACAGATATTTCCCCATTTTTGTCACTTTCTGAGATTTCAAAGACGCAAAATATACTGCATGTAGAGTTGGGAAATAAAACCACAAAATATACTATAATGAACAAGAGCAAATTTTAAAAGAGAATGCTAATATATGCTAAGGAGTTATTTAATGCAATCTTTATAAAAGAATTGTAAATCATTAATTAGAAAGCTGTAGTTGTGCAATTTATTGATTCAGCAAAGTGAGGGGCAAGAAAAATATTAATAAAAATCTGAAAAGCAGAGAACATAATACTTCGTCAGGATTCAATTTTGAATCATTAGAGAGCATTTGAATCATTTTTCCTATTGGAATGATCCACTTCCCCCAAATTTACAAAAAAAAAATACTGCAAAAAAAGGGAAAAAGGCAAGGTGCAACGTGTCCTTGTAATTTAAGTTTCAGGAGGTTATTTTGTGTTGATGTGCTTCTACCCTGAATAGTTAATATTTGTGACAGCATACACTGCAATTATGACTATCTCAGGAGAGATGGAAAATTTACTTTTTATTATGTTGTGGTAATTATCTAAACTAATAAATAATAAGTATTTCTAAAGTGCTATACCTTGATATTGTCTTTCAATATATTCCATATAGGTAGCAATCATAATATAAATAGCATAGTCAGTGATGCAAAATACTGTCTGTAATGTGACAGCTAAGAAATACACCAAATATTCCAAAGCTGTGTGAATTGTATTAATAAAAAAGGTCGAATTTTATAAAGTTTAGTAAAACTGCAAGGTAACAGCCAACTATTGTCTCCTTAACTTAACCAGGGAACCGGATGTTTAAAGAAACATTATATTTAAAGTGTTCTTTAATGAAAACTTTTACAATTGAATTAGTAGTTTAATACATTTGCATTTTCATACAAGTAGGGAAAAAATGCTCTGACCTAAGAGATTTTTTTCCTCCTGAGATAGCAGAGACATCCCATCATACCTGTCAAGTTCTCTATTCACTTGCCTTTTTTAGAACTACTTCCTTTAACTTAATAAATAATTTCATGCCTATGTTGGAAGAGAGTAATATGGTTCACTAATTGCTTTTCTTTAACCGAAACAGACAGAAAATCAAATATACTACTTGTGTCACACTGTTATATATTGGACACTGTCAAACACTAGCTAAAGGTGACATAATTTTAAAATTAAGTTAAACGCTTTAGCTTCAAACTGGAGATTGTCTATTTAAAGCCAAAAGGAAGGCAAACAATATAGGGTTAAAGGGGATGCACAGGTGGTCACATTTCCATGTCCTACCAAATATCTAGGGACTGGAGTGATTATATCTCACATGAACATCCTCACTCAACAACCACAATTTGATTGCAAGGTGCCTGTGGAAAGGACTTGGGTCGCTTTTTTGGACTGGCACAAAGAAGTGGTTGGACTTTCCTTTTACAGCACTTAGAACATATATAAGCGTCAGTAAGCATGTTAGAAGACAGTTACTACGAGAGTTAATATCAGATTCACAATAGTGAAATCCACGTTGTGTCAAAGCAATTCTCCACCGAGGACCAGTTTAAGAACTGGCAGAAAGCCCGATTCAACTTATTATACTGTCAGCATTTACATGTAAAGTATTTTATACAAAAGACATTCATTCCTAAAATGTGAGGGAAAAAAAACCCCTTTTTCCAAAGAATGATAACTGCTGGACCTGGTATAGTTAGAAATGACTCAATATGAAAATTGCCTTTAAGAATTAATAGCTATGTGCTGGGAAGAAAATAACATTAACATTAAATACAAATACTTGCATAATCTGTAATAACATAATAAACCATGTGCCATGTCTATATATACTTCCTTTATGCCCAACTTTATCACTGAGTTTGGTAACTTTCATCCAAAGTCCAAACAGAAGGCAGCTGAAGTGACTAAACCATACTTATTTTGAAACAGCTATGCTAACCTTATTTGATTGAAAATAGCTATGCATTTGACTTGCTCTAAACAATGATGCACATGCTGAGATCCAAGTGGAAATTGTGAAATGTGTAGCCTCCCATGGCCATGGTATTACTTTTCGTCCATACCAGTTAAAAAGCTCTCTATCAAACCAGCACTTTTGTGAAGGAAGGAGAGAGAAGCACAAAGGTAGACTTTGACAGACAGCCATGCTGTAGCTTAAACTAATCCCAAGCATTAGTGGCTCAGAAGCATACCCCAGGGCAAATCAGTCTCGGGGAGGCTGAGAGGGAGACTCAAGGGAACATCCTTCCACAGTGAACTAACTGCTACATCTTAAGGAATCTACTTCAAGGTCACAGAACACTCCGTGAAATACTAAAATGCACCACGCTCCACACTCTCCACCACATCAAACATGCTAATGACGTGAACTAACTTCGTGAAACTTTCAACACACTGGTGTGACAGAAAGGAGTCACGAGTGATCGCAGAAACTGACGGCAGACAGATACGACTACCTCAAAAGTTACTTTTTGCAGCACACAAGGAAATCATGGAACCTAAGAAAAAGAATGCCCGACGAGTCTTAACTTCAGCCTTTAAAAAGGGCACAGGGAGCGAGCCGGTGCCCTGGAAGATACGGATGCAAATTTCAGAGACAATACCCAGGCTATTTCTATTTTCCGAGATATGTCAGAGGTACTCACATGTAGGAAGACCGGATCAGATTAGTCCTTGGGATATTTTCCTTTCTTAAGAGAGAGAGAAAGGGAAATAATAATCTTTACTTCGTCCAGCCTTGAAGTGCCTCTTCAACTGATTCAAACATGCAGTCACGGCGACCCACAGAGAATCTTCAAAGTCAATCCAATAGCAGCCCGAAGATGTCTGGGTGTACGCGTGTGCTCAAGTGTCTGTGACTGCGAGCAGCGCGAGCAGGGAGCTGGAGACGATGTGTGCGCGTGTGCGCGCGCGCGGGGAGCGCGCACTGGGGGGAGGCGCGCGCGGGGCCGCGCATTCACGCGCGCACCCAGGCCGCTCCGAAGAGGACGAGGACGAGGAGGAGGAAGAGGAGGAGGAGGAAGAGGAGGTGGAGGCAGGGGAAAAAGGAGCAGGAGGAGGAGAAAGTGGCTCTCCGCGGCCGATCGGATTAAAAGTAACCAGAGTCGTCCAGAAAACTGCGTCCAGGAAGGAAGTGACAGAAGACGAATGGGCAAAGGGGAGCAGCTCGCAGCCTTTGAAACCTCGCGTGGAAAGGCGCGGAGGGGCCGTCGCGGAGCCGGCGGGACCGGGCGGGGCGCGGGGCTGGCG
>NW_004955418.1:22374449-22558170 GCF_000276665.1 Chinchilla lanigera | reverse complement strand
CCGGGCTGGGCTGCAGCCGCGCGCCCTCCGCGCCGGGCCTCTGCGCCCCAGCGGGATTGTCTTCCGCGCTCGCCCCCGCCCCGCGCCGCCTTCTCCTCCCGGCTCGCTCCCCCACGATCCCAAACCTTTGACTCTCCCTCTCGGAGCTGGAGAAATCATCAGTTTCACTCTTGCAAAAGGGGGGCGGGACCAGACCTCGGAGCATTTTAATAAAACAAACATACAGCAGCTCCCCCCTCACCCCTCCAGTCTCAACTAGATTGATAAATTACTCCACTACACTACTTTAATTATGTATATGGTATGCAGAATAAATCACTGAACATCAGTACCTCAATCAAGCACTTTTAAATGATAATTGCATCTTGGTGAATCAATCTTGCCATTCCTGACATTTTGCTAATTTTAGTTTTACGGTGGGGTAATGGCACATGCCATACGCAAACCTAATGACAATTCTTTATTGCACGAAATGAAGACAACACGGCTCCCGGCGGCCCCCGGCTCCTCTCCCCGCCCGCCGCCGGGGACGCTCGGAGAGGACCCGCCTGGCTCCCCGGGGACGTGCGAGCCGCGGCGGAAAGTCCTTCCCAAGTCGGGATCTGTCCTCTGACCAATCGGAGCGCGACCCCAATAGTTGCTCCCGCGACTCCCGCCCCTGGATGCGCGCTCGCCGCTTCGCTCCCCGCGGTCCGTGCGCTCCCGCTACTCACGCGGAGAAGCCCCGGCGCGGCCGCCTGCGGCTCGGGTCCGCGCTGTCCCCGCACGCCCCGAACGCGCCGTACTCGGCCGGGAGGCGCAGCCGGAGCCCAAAGGTGCCCCGGGGGTTCGTCCTGCACGAACACTCACAGAATCACCAGTAGGTGAAATCTCGACTCCATCGCGGGGCCGCGAACTTCCTAATCAGTTTGGAAATATTTACCGAGGCGGCAGCTTCCTCGGAGATCCACCCTCCCCTCCCTCCCACTCTATCTCTCCCACACCTTACTGGACTTTACCCAGGTCCTTCACATGTAAACCAAGCCAACTTCCCAAACGCATTAGGCGACCCGAGCTGATAGCTGATGACTGCGCTTATCCTGAAGAGTTTCAGCGGCACAGGAAGCAGAAATAGCGACTGATAAGGACGGATACTGAGGTTAGGGCTTAAGCACAGTGAACTCTTTTCCTTACCAAGAATATAGGTTAATATTCAATATTGAGGAAAAGTTGCTAAGAGGCTGGGCACCTCCCTGCTCTGGCCAATTACCACACACCCCAGAAAGCCAAAGAGGAAAAATATCAAGCGGTATACTGCTCATTAACAAAAGAAAGATTGCATACCAGTAGAATTGTAGATTATGTAAAGGGTTTACGCCAGATGAAGTTTTATTCCTATTGTGAAAGGAAGGAGGAAAAATTTATAGGGGACACAAAAACATTGAATGTACAGGAGCAGACAATAATAGTATACTGAAGTATCTAGCTAATTAAAGATATTTCCTCTTTAAAAAAAACAATTCCTTTCAGCGCTGTGTGTTTAACCCGGTGACTAGTTGCATTTCCTGTTTAGTTCTTCAGTAGGCTTCCAGGCGCTGTTCTGAAGCATGAGGATAATGTGGTTCAAAAAGCCTCCCGCTTCATCCTGGGGTCTATGTGATGTTAGCTGCTCTCAGAAGAGGGGGCGCAAATTACACGCACCCTGCCAAGGCTTCACTTGAAAAGAGAAGGTTTATTTTGCAGGCAGCTCCAACTAGATCTAAACACTCTTTAAGCTTCTGGCTTATTACCACTCTGGCTATCAGCACAGCTAGGAACAATCCCTGGCAAACCGTCACAAGGCAAAAACCACCTGAAATAGGATTATTTTTTGCAGATGACTGTCTAATAAATTGTATTGACCTAATATATTGTGTTTGTTTTTCATATGGCAGGTCTGCTACAAGCAGGAGTTCATTTTAATAATATATGGCAGAGAACAACTATATCATATTTTTGCTCAAAATGTCTTAAAAAACAATCTCAAAACTTAAAGGTGCATAGACTTTTGGACACTACATTATGTCTGTATGAGATGTTAAAAATGAAATACATCTAAGGTTTTTCAAGGTTCACAAAGGTCATGACAAAGCAAACAATTTTAGGATCATCTGAGATTAATGCCATAATGTTTGAGCTTAGCAAATGAGTTGTAACAGACTCTTTTACATGACCACACATAGCCAGTACACAAATTTCAATCATACTACTTTTTGATGGGTAATAGAGGAAATTTCTATTTACCAGAGTACACTTTACTTTTAGATTTATATCCCCTTGAAAAGAAACTCTTTTTATTTTACCTTTACTTATTTTAGAGAATTATTTAATACTAAACATTACAACATCCCCATTATTATCTATCAGTGATAGTGAAAGCATTCCCAAGTATGCACAGCCCCACACTGTGGATAATTTGAAAATAATTTGGATCTGGAACGTATCACAGTTGGCCTTTTAAAATACAAATTTTCCCCTTTGCAGATTTAGCTTCTTGATTATGTGTGACCTAAGTTAATATTAGCATTAGTTTCCTTCCCATAAGCTTTTACAGTTGAAGCGGAACAGAAGAGGTTAAGTAGAAGTATACAATAGACAAGTCACCTAGATTTAAAGTTTTTCATGGGTAATCCACAAAATAGTGAACCCAGACTGTGCCTTGTATTCTTCTTTAAATACCTCTGGGTTTTATTTGTTTTTACCCAAATCACTCAGATCCTTGCTACCTAACTGTTCTTGGCTATGATCAGAATGTTTTCTCGTGTAGAGAGGAACTTGTCTCAGAAGTGTTAGGAGACCTCTCTCTCTAAGCTGGTTCAAGATTTGTGTCTTACTACTGGATGTGTTCTTCCCAGACTGCTGTTTGCTTAAGTGTTAAATGAGCTCTAAAGTCTATCCCAGTTCTTTGCTTAGAAAATAGTAAATGATTATACCTTTTCAACCAATTGAAAGCTAGAAGTCTATCCAGTTAAAGAAAAGATGACTTTCCCTTTTAAAAAATGGTGTCTGGCATTGATGTATTATTAAACCAGCTCTGTGTGTGTATGTGTATGTGTGGGGGGTGGGTGTGTACTCACAAAATATTTCTTTCATTAAGTAATTATCTAAGTGCATTATCCTTAATGTAAATATACATTACTTTATTTTTCCCCAAAAGAATTATGTTTAGCAATCTATTTAATTAAAGTCCAAAGAAGTTACAGAGGACATGATCCTTGGGATTTCAGCTCTAGGGAAAGCTAATATTCCAATTTCTATTCTGTTGCATAGCATCTCACTCTGCCCTGCTCCCTTGGCTACTTCCCTACATTAAAGCAGCAGTCTACCAAAGCCCTGTGCACTGGGTCTGCCTGCTTTTAAGCCTGGCCCACGCTGGGTGTAGCTCTTGAAGTGAGCTTTAAAAAATTATTTTAAAGTGAGCTGGGGCGGTTGCCACAGCAACTCACCCTGCGATGAAGAAAGGCTATAGATTAATCTACCCCTAAAGATTATTCAACTGTATAGTATTTATACTTCAGCCAGAACACTTTCAACACAAACATAATTGAACATGAAAGTTCAGAGGAAAAAAAATAATCTAAAAACAGAGTAAGATACAAATTCTAGAGCATTAAGCAGATTTAAATCTTTTTGTAGTTGCATGACTTTTGGGCAAATGAATTAATTGTAAGAGATACCTAAAATGGTAGGCCCGGAAAAGTGACAGAAGCATTAGGCAGAATGGCCTGACACTGCTTGTAATGTAAAGTACACAATGGTGATTTAACTGCTTATCACGGTTCTATACATCTAAGCTTTAAAATACCTAAAGACAAAAGATTTGGCATTTTTACCTTTATGATATCTTCTTGGTAGTTGATAAAATAAATGTAAGCACTCACCACATACCCTTCTCTGCTGCTACCATCATTTGTTTTCCATTCTTTACTTCATCTCTTCATAGGAGTTACTTCACAGTTTACAACTCTTTGGCACCTTAAAATGTGTTAAGTACAGAAAAAGTAGATGGTTATATTTTTTTCAAAGCTGACATTCAAGTACATGTAAGTAGATTTATTTCTAAAATTGTCATCCAAAATAACATTAATATTGATTTCAAACCACCGCACCAGTATGTATTGAATTGAAAGAATTAAAGTGATTATGGTAATACTGACAATCATTCAAAATAAATAGTGCCATATATCTAAATTACAAAAATTCTCTAAGCGCAGCTTTAGTCCAAACAGAATATACAGCATGTGGCCCGTTTGTGATTGAGAATCTGGGATATGTAAAGTATTTGCTATTTCAAGGAAAAGTTCAACCACATCTTTGATCTCATATCGAAGGACCCTGTACTCAATTTTATTTTTGTGCCTTTAATTTCAAATCTGATAAGAATTACAAGGTGGAAAAGGCAAATCTTTCCCTTCTCAAGCCACCAAAATTGGTCAAATTGGGCAATATTTGCAATGTAATTTAAATTGCTGAAAACGCTCATTCTATGTATGTGTAGCTTAAAGCCCAATTTAAAACACTTTGGGATTAATGATATGGATTCAGGACCATTTATGAATCCTATTCCTAACAGTACCTTATCCTTCCAAGCAGTCTTTAACTGTAACTGAGCACAAACAGATGTTCCTGTACTCCAGCCTCTGTTTTAAACTAGCTTACCATGACTATGAGGACGCAAGTGAATCTTTCCTTGGCTTCAGATGGAGACTAGTTCACAAACAGAAGCAACCTCGGGACTTAGCAGACCAGGATGGTCAACATCCATTTTCCCATTTGTATTAGCAGGAGGACTTCATAGTGGAATCCTTTTTATAAAACCTCTTCTTTGAGGTTATCTATAAGGCCTGTTCTCACTAACTTGCTTCAGCTTTAAAGAGAAATGAGTAATCCTGGCCAGTTTTATTTAAGAGGTTTTTAGTTGTCTTTGGAAAAGCACTGGCTCGGCCCACAGTGGGTTGATCCAGACTTGATTTCTTAGCCAGGACCTCGCCACCTGGCCAATTCCCTTGGCTTTGCAGCCATTTATTAAGTGGGAGTCATGATACAAATTTCCCAGGGCCTTTCACCTTGCAGAAATGCAATCTTCATGAAATAATGTCTTAGAGATATGTTAAGGCTTTTAAAAATGCCATTACATATTATGACATATTTCTTCCTTATCCTCTATCAGGATGTCCAAATAAGGCTTGCTCAGTAATCTGCTTGAGAATGTGCGGCTCATTCAAAAGCGTCCACACGTACAGCTAAATTTAATGGGGTTTTACTTACAAATTTGCTAAATGTCTGTTAGAACCCTAATTCTATTCAATGTCTTGAACTAGCATAGAAACCTGAAATTCAAGGAATGGATTTTTACACTTCCCCTTTCAAACCTTCATTTTAAAGACACCTTACTATGCCGGTGCCTGATCACCCAGGGTCAGGGTGGAGGTGTAGGGTCAAAACTCTCCTTCGGCCTCAGGGTGCCCACTTCTTTGTTCGGGAAGCGGAAGATTCTGTCCGCACGGCCCCTTACAGAGCCAGACGAGGGACGCCTCCGGTTTCAACAGCCACTTGGCTAAGTTATTGATCGCAGGCAGCAGCAATCCCTCAGGCAGATTGTGTGTGCCAAGGGGATCCGCGCTGCTTAGCGTTCTGGGGAAGCGCACCTTCCGCAAACACCACCCAGTTGTTGCGGGTCTTCCCCTTCGCCCCTGCTCTCACCACCTAGCGCCTCATTTCTCTGCCCGCCTCTCCCTCTTTTCCCGCGGGTGGATGAGCTCCGCTCGGGGCGCGGTCCCTGGCGCTCTGTGGAGTCCGAGGCCGCCCTGTAGGGCGAGCGCGCCGCGTGCGTGCGCCTGGGCGCAGAGGCTATACGCTCGGCCATGGCCCGGGACCTGCAGGGCGGGGTGCCGCGCAGGAGGAGGGACTGCCAGCCGATGTCTGATTCCAGGGCGGGGATGTAACCTCGGGGAGGAAAGTCGGGCTGTGGGGCTTGGTAGATGGTGCAGCGGCAGTGGGTGGGCTTTGGAAACCGGCGGTGGTGTGGGTGTTGCCCTGCTAGCCTGGTTTGCGGATCCTAGAACTACTTCCCGAAGGTTGATCTCAAAGAGCTGGCGATGTGCTTCTGGCAACCTCCATCGGCACGACAGGCCACGTGAAAGGAAGCCACTCACAATGCACGAAGCCCTGGGCTGCGCAGTGGCTCTAGGCCCTCCTCTAGGCCAGCCCAGAGCGAAAGGTCCAGTCCCTGCTCGGCCCTGAGCCACACCCTTGGGCTTTTGACCTGTCAGACCAGCACAATGATAGGGCCCAGAGTTGGAGTTTAATCTGTCAGAAGCAACAGAATTATTTAAACAACAGCAAAAGCTAACAGGCAGCCAATAGCTTTAGTAGTTAAGGACCTCTGTAGATACGTGAGATTCTTCGCTGGGGGAAAGCCGCAAAGTAGGAGATGAGAGCTCCTAGGAAGAACACACACCAAACCAAACCAAAACTTCCTTTCCGCTTGTGCCCCCTTTATTTACCAGCATGCAGAAGCAGCGCCAGGATCTTTTACAAAAATGCCATCACGAAATGTAGATGCCTGTGGTGTTGGATTTGTCTCAGTCATAGCAAGGGAGCCAAATACGTGGAAAGATCAACGCTCCAAAGGTATTGTACAGTACACGGCCGAATACATCAAAAGCTAAAACATGTCTCTGCTACTCTATTCTTGAAACCGTAAACTGCTACCAATATGGTAGGTGTTAGCCACTTGTGGTTCTTCCAACTTAAAATAAAATAAAATAAAAACTCAGTTCTTCAGTTACATCAACCACATTTCAAGTGCTCAGTTGCTACATGTGGCTGGTGGCTACCTTATCAGATAGAAAGACGTTGACCACTCCATCATCAGATAAAGTTCTATTGGAGGACACCGTTATACAGTCAGAAGGGGAAGGAGTAAAGGAGGGAGGGGGGAGAAAGGAAGGAAGTGAAGAAAGAAAAGGAAGGAAGGAAGGAAGGAAGGAAGGAAGGAAGGAAGGAAGGAAGGAAGGAGAGGAATAGTAATTGCTTTATTATTGATACCAGGCAAATTTTAGGACAATCTGCATTTTTATCACCTGGCACTGGTCTGAAAGTTTCTAAGTTATGATTTCCATATCTTCCTGCTGAAAAAGATTCTGGGGACCACCTCACACAAGCACCTAATTTTTTACAGGGAAGAGAAGTCAGGCCCAGAGAAGTTAAGTGAGGTCCTCGAAGTCACACTATAACTTCGATAAGCAGAGTGGATTCATGACAGAGTCCAGTAGACTTTGTATAAGACCAGAGCACCTTGCTTGGAGTTGGCGAGGCAAAGTCCATAGAAAGGTGGCCTGAGGGAAGATTTTAGGCAGGAGCACTGTTTTGCAAGTGAAAATTCTGAGCATTCTTCCAGGAGGAAATCTCATTTAATAAGGAATAATGTGCACAGGAAATAATACTGTCTCTTAAACTTACAAAGAATGACTGGGTAGTGTCATAGAGTCGTATAATGCCTTTTCTAGGGCTACTTGCAATAACGTTTTTGCTTACTTCTACTTATTCTTTTAAAATAAGATCTAAAAAGCAGTCTTAAAGTCAGGAAAACGGTTACTCAAGGTGAAAATTGTTAGCAAAGCATAGTATTGCTCACATTGGACAAAAGATATCATCACATACATTGGTTATAATATCACTAAGGTGAAATTTGATCAGAAATGTTAATAATATGAATAAAAAAAACAAATTACACTATAAGAGACATATAAAGCAAGAAAAAAATTTAGAATTTTAGAAACAACAGAATAAAATTATAACATTTTAAACAAAGCATAAACTTTCTTTCAGGAGTTTGTTAGTTCTTGCTTTTTGAGTTTTTATTTTTGATATTTGTCTTCTAAATTTCTTACTTTTTTTTTTTCCAGTACCAGGAATTGAACTCATGACCTTACGCTTGCCAGGCAGGCTCTGTGCCACTGAGCTAAATCCCCAGCCCCACTAAATTTCTTGCTCTTAACTGGGAGTGAAATGTCGATATTAATTCTTGCTCTTTATGGTAATTTCTTTTAGTTAATCCTTAGTGAAGGACTTTTAAATATTCAGATGAGTTTTTATGAATAATAAATAATTTAAAAATGAGAACTATTTTTTTTTAAGTTTGGACTTCTGAACTGATCCAGATTTGAGTTATTGTCCCTTTTTCTTGCTGATTTATCATTTGCTCATGGTAGAAAGATTCATGATCTGTACTACCTGATAGCTAATCCCTTTGGGGAAAATGTTTTAGTTGTCTAAGTGCTCTCCAAGTGTCCAAGTGTCCAAGCACTCACCAATGAGGCAGAAGACCTCAAGCTCTCCATCCCTAACAGCTGGAAAGGTTGATGGAACTTGGAGGAGTCTGTGTGGTCAAAAAAGCCGGGATACTTAGGGCTGGGGATTTAGCTCAGCGGCACAGCGCCTACCTGGCAAGTGCAAGGTTGTGAGTTCGATTCCCAGTACTAGAAAAAAAAAAGCCAGGATACTTTACAACAGGTAGTTTCCTCATCTGTAAAATGAGATACATAATAGCATACCCTAAAAATCTTGTTATGAGGAGTAAATGAATTATTCACTATAAAGCACACGGCTGGAAAGGTAAAAAGCTGCAGTAAAAATTAGCCATTCTTTATCCAATGCAAAGAATTTCCACTTCTATACCATTACTTTGTGTATTCACTCACACTGTCGCTGTCATAGTGGAAAGAAGTAGGTCGTCAGAGACAGGGAGTTGGTCCAGGGTGAGAATTTTACCTTTGAAGAGGTAGCAATCTCTGTAGTCCTACAGTCCTGTGATTTAGTGGGTAAAGTTGCCTGATTTCCTTCCCACAGGCCCGGTGTCTGGGATACTTTCAGGTTTCCTGTGCCGCTTGTTTTGGTTTTTATTTTTTGACAGATGCTTCCTTAGGCTTGTTAGCTGCCTGGCTGCTGAAGAGGTACTCTAAACCCCAAATCCATCCTCTCTTCACCCTAGTTGACCTTTGGAATGTTGTTGTCCCCAAGAAGACATTAATATCTTCAGTCTCCTGCTAGCTTGAATTCTTTAGGGCAGAGCTTGCTGAGATTGTCTCCTGATGTCATTCCAATGTCTGGGGACCATGGATGGCGACTGCACTAGGCATTAGCTTGCCAGGAAGAAGGAGCCTGTGGAATGCCTGATGGCGTTTTTTTCAAGAGGGGCCTACTGGTGCTCCATTGGATGTGTGATGACATTACCGCCGTGCCGAAGGGACTATGACACTTGTTGAAAAAAGAAGCCATAACCATTTTGCATTGTTTGGCTTTAATAAAATCTCTCTTGGGATGTTTGAAATGACTGTTGATTTCACGACTGCTATAAGTGTGTATAAAGAAAAAGGACTGATAACATTAATAAAAATGTACTGGCACATTTATGCTAACAAGGAAATCAAGTCAAGAAAAATGTGTTCTAAAAAGTAGGGACTAAGGCTACCGCACTGAAAAATGTACTTTTCCTCTGCCTTTATGAGCAATTTCCCAAATGATTATATTCTATTTGAATGAGTTTGTGACATCATTTTAAAAATACCTTTTTTATAACAAAAAATTTAAACCAAGTAAGATATTTTATTTTATGGATATACAATCGCATATCCTTCCAATATAAAATAGTTTTATAGGGATTTAAAAATGGGAGAGCCAGGTATAGTGGTGCATGCCTATAATCCCAGCACTTGGGAGGCTGGGGCAGGAACATAGTGAGTTCAAGACCAGCCTTCACTACAAACCAAGATCCTATCTCAAAAAACAAAACAAAATATTGGCCAGGCATGGTGGCAAATGCCTGTTATCCCAGCAATTGGGAGGCTGAGTCAGGAGGACTATCATGAATTTGAGGCCAGCCTGGACTTCTATTTGAGATGAGGTCCCATCTCAAATAACAAAATCAAAAATCAAAAACAAACAAACAAAATAGAAATAAAAAGTTATACCCATGTTTTAATTTGCTAGGAGAATAGAGAAACAATTTTTGTGGCTTGAGGTGAAGTTTTTATTTTCCAAATTATATTGGAATATAAAAAGAACTAAATTTAAATTGAAAACTTAAATATAAGTCAGTAATTAAAACCAGTTCATTTACATTATCTGAGTCAAACACCCTAAACAAAGAAGCTTGATTTCCAACAGATTATTATTATTCCTGTATAATAAAGTTCATGCCTATAATACAAAGATATTTGGGATATATGTACAAAATAATACTATCTTATTAAAGAAATAAACAAATAACTTCAAGACTTCCGATATTTAATGTTCACCTACTATCTGTCATCCTTTATATCAATTGCTTCATAACAGTGGTGATGAACCTAGAGCATGCATGTTACTGTTTTTCTTTCAAGACAAAAATGTTAATGTATGAGTTGTTTTTTTCTAAACTAAACCCCCAGTAATCGGGTTTAATTACAGCGTTGGCACTTTGTGATAAATAAGTAGGTTTTGGATTGCATTTTGGCACTCCAGCTTTAAAAGGTTGGCCATCTCTGCTTTATAACCTTTTTCTCTAAACGACTTCTTAGACAGTCCTAGTAGTTTTTAAAAATGAATGCTCAGAGAACTGAGGTCAGCTGCTCAGGGCCATATAGTTCATATATGTTAGACAAAGGACAGGAAACCAGATTTGTTTCTTTCTAATATTCTGTGCTTAGCTATGATACTATAATGCTTTGTTATCTTCCGATCATTTCTCACTTTACAGGGATGATGGGAGCAGATGATATAATCAATATTTTACCCCTGAAAATATTTCAGTAATCCATGCCTAATTGCATGTCATCTTCTTCATGGTGGACCCTTTAGGAAGCTACTCGCTTATGTCAGAGCGGCTGTCTTTATTACAGTGCATTTAGAAATCTCCTTAGGAATCTGCTACCCAGCCTTAATGGTCTGATAGTTGGCAAATCATTATCATTAGGGAGGAATTTGTTGCCAAATGTAAATCCAAATGTAGTGAACAGGATGGAAACTAAGACTTGATTATAAAGCATCAAATTATTCATATTTGGCTCATAAATTGACATTACTGATACCAGAAAAAAGAATTTCAAGCATATTCTTGATAGGAACATATAGCCTGTCTCTTTAGGAGACAGTTTTGGTGAGTAGCACTCATAAAAGTCTGATAATTTTTCTTTAAAGTCAAGGTCACTAATTAATATTTATGTATTGTGTATTGAAAGCATAGGCAATGTTAAATAATATACAATAGTCAAGGAAGGGTAAATTAGAGAACTTAGATTAGAATCCAGGCTCAGATACATCACCATTTGTCCTTAATTTTCTAAATGACTTTTTTATAAAATTAGGCAGGTAGCAGGACCTACCCACGATGATCATTTTGCTGAGAGAAGGGCATTAAATTGTACTTAGTCACTTAGTGCCTTGCCTATTTTAAAGGCTTAAAAATGACCATGATCCTCTATGTCCCTTTCCAGGACTTTCTTGTATTCTTGAAAAAACATCTTCCTGTCATAGTTACCTAATGACGTTTTAGAAGATGCTTTGTTTTCTGTTGGGTTTCAAACCTCACAGCAGTCTTTATTTCATGACAGATTATTCAATATTAAGAATAAATATAAAACTTATTGACAATAGTATGTTGATGTTGGTGAACTCAGTACATATTACACTAAGAAGTCTTATACTTTTGGGTTGCCAGTGTATAATATCTATGTCAGGGTTCCATATAATATTATTTTCAGAGTAATAGTTTTATTCATATCGGATGTTATCAGACCCGTGAAAGTAATTATATATCCATTTGCCTACAATAAGGTTCTGAGAGGTATTTTTTTTTTTAGCTACCTCAGAGATCTCCTAAATTGCTTATTGATCACACAACTTTACACTTAAATTTGAGGAACCTGAGCATAAATGTGTGGGGTGAGCTGCTTCCTATTAAACCTCGGTTTCTGGCTCCTTCGGAATCGATGATCTCATCGTGTGGTATAGGCGAAACTGCGAAGTTGCTGAGGTCTGTCTTTGCATCGCGCCCTTCCCTGCGTTCACCTTCACGTGCCCTTCTTCCTCTTTGGCAGGCTCTACTCACCCAGCAGCAATTTTAAAAAGATCAATAATAGCTCCTTTGAGAGTGCCTCTATTTCCTTTCGGCCTTCCACTGATGGGGCTTATAAGGTCCTCCCGCTCTCACAGCCTCTATAGGGCCCGAATTGTTTGCGATTACGTTATAGCAGCTGCCTGGTCCGCGACGCAGTATCCGTCTGCTACCCTTACACATAAACTTTCTCTACCACTGCTCTGGAAAAGCCTGTAATCCATTGGGCACCCACAAGCCCACAGATCCCCTGCTGAGCTGAAGAGGTGCCGTCAGCCCCCTGCTCTGCCCGCCATTCATTGTCTACACAGAAAGAAGCACGAGGAAGCCCGGCTGTTGACGCGAAGAGGATTGCTTTTGAAAACACTGGGCTTGGAAGATGAGGTCTGTCTGCAAAATGATGTGCATACACTTCACTCTTCGTATTGAGCATTTCACTACCTGTTGCTCTGGGCTTCTTTGCTGCGCCTCTCTTGTGCCATAGCCACTACCTTGTCACGCAGTCTGATTGTGTGTGCACTCCGTCCTGTCCCTGCAAAGCCACCAGACAGGTAATCGGTGACTATTTCTCCAGAACTGTCCGGAAAGAGTATAAGGACCCTTGAAGAAAGCGTGCTTCTTCTTGGGGAAGGGAAGAAGGTTGGCAAGAGGTTTAAGGTACTAAAGCCAAATTTCTTCTGCCCTTTATTTCCTCTGTGAAATCAAAATAAAAAAGCTTCCTATGTGCAAACATGAGGCATTGAAGTTAAATATTTACCAACTTTATACCTGTAAGTAGGCTTTAACCTGTAAATATAGACCATCCACATCCAATGGAATGTATTTACTAAGAGCCATCCTATTCTTGAAGAGATTCTGAAATGAAGAAGCACGACTCTAAACCAAAGATCTGGGGCCCTACTTACAAAACATTTTACAGCTTTCTTGTTCCTTTGACCAATTAGCAACAACCAACTAACTAACCAGTAGATTTGCTTCTTTATCACCTCCTCCTTTCTCACTCTCCCTTTTCTGTCAAATTTTCAGCTTTGTCTTCTCATTTTCAGCTGTAAATGCTTTATCACTTTTAAACTAAGTGAACTCATATGCACACACAACTGCTATTAACAATTAATAAGTTGGGTTTCCATCTATTTCCTGCAAAGTTACATTTTTCTGTTTTAAGACTATAGGATGCTACAAATAATGGTTTTCTGTTAATGGGATTCTCCTGCAAATAAAATTCTCTTGCAAATAGAGTTTCACTACCAAAGGAGCTTGTTTATAAACAGTTGATGGTGCATGTTATAGATAATATGGTCACAGAATTATTTCTATGATCACTTTTGTTATTAATCATTGTAATTACTCTTCAAGTACAGTGATGATTAATTCACAATGCACAGGGCTTGTGCTCATGTTTTTAATCTAGAATCAGGTTCGTCCATCTGCAGTC
This sequence comes from Chinchilla lanigera, assembly GCF_000276665.1. NCBI lineage: Eukaryota > Metazoa > Chordata > Mammalia > Rodentia > Chinchillidae > Chinchilla > Chinchilla lanigera. Next base: position 22,544,620 of record NW_004955418.1, on the reverse strand, counting down.
TCACCTCACTCTTACATAGATTTGTGATTCTATGCTCTGTAACTGATGCCCATAAAGTAACTCGTCCACGGGAGACATAAGTCTGTGGTTTTCCTCAGAATATCACAAGCTCGAATGTCTGAAACTCTCCATATCCGTGCTGATTAATTGAGGCCTCCAGAACTTGTTGAATGTGAATGCATGCAGACTTCTAATAAGCATAGTTTATGATTTTTTTCTAAAATGATTTTTCTTACAATTGATTTCAAGCCATTTTGTTATATTTCAAGCTATACTACTGAGTGCCTTCATATTATATAGCACTTGAGAGCAAATTTTAGTTTTTATTTTTACTTTACTAGTACTAGAGATACTTAACATTTTACCATTCGAAATAAAATAATTAAAATGAATAAATACTTAAGCTTGGCAGTGTTCAGTGATATCAAACAATAAACAAAAACAGATAAATAACATTTATCGCTGTATCCATACACTGCTTTTTGGTTTCACTGGTATCCATACACTGCTCAGCCTGTCCCCTGCCTACTGAGCTACAATTTCAGGAATCTGCATTTTAACGGGCTTTTCAGGTATTTCTTACATGCTTTTTGTTGCATGCCATTGTCTTATGATACACATACACTGGTATCCATACACAGCTTTTTTGATTTCATAGGAGCTTAGATTTCATAGAATCTAAGTGCTGGTTTTCTTATCATCACATGTGAAAACTGACACTGAACAAGAGAAGACCCCCATGAGGGGATGTGAACAGACTAGCACAGAGAACAGTTTATTGAGGTGCCTCAGAATCAACGAAAGTGTCTGCAGAAATGCAGATTTCTCAGCCTGTCTCTTGCCTACTGAGCTGCAATTTCAGGAATCAGCATTTTAACGGGCTTTTCAGATATTTCTTACATGCTTTTTGTTGTGTGCCATTGTCTTATGAGGAGGATAAGCAAAGGATCCATGAAAGTCCCTTTAAAATCTTAATCTTTCAATCTACAGTTCTTGCTCTCTCAAATAAATAAATTTTATGGAACTTTTAGATTCACGACCAGCTTTCAAAATTGTAGGAATGAGAGTTCAGAAAGATGAATCTCTCCATTGGCCGCTGTGGTTAAAATTACACACAAGAAAAGAACAATATGCCACATATGCATTTATACATTTATTAAGGTAAAAGACACTTTGGCATTAATCTCTCTCAGAATACTTCCCCTTGCTTCAAAGACACACATCCCGTCAGTCTTGCCGCTTTCTGAGGCAGTTCTAGAAGTCTTCTTTGGTGAGTATCTTTATTTGTGATGTCCTGGCTGCTTTGATGTCCTGAATCAATTCAGAGCATTCACTTTTCATGGCCATTTTGACTTTGGGGAGGAGCTAGACGTCACATGGTGCCAGATCCAGTGGGTAAGGGTAGAGGAGGACGCAGGTAATGTTTCTGCAAGTCTGCCTTTCCATTGGATGGCCCTCAGCAGTAGCATTTGTTGTAATTTTTATCACACCTTACAAAGACACTCACAAAAGAGGACTCTTAGAATTGCTTCAGAAAGTGGATAGAACAAGGAGATAAGTGTGTTCACAGGGAAGAGGGTTAATGACGATGCAGTTATTACCATATTTACCCATCATACCTAATTCTCTTACATTTTTGTACAATTGTTCATCTTAGCTGAATGATGGCCAGTATCTTTTCTTGGATAAAACCTGTTGTTTGGATCTTGGTACCTCAGCAAAACCTGGGAAGTAGGTTCCCATTTCAGGGACATTGATGATAACTGACTCACAGACACATGACTACTTTAATGATGGTCAGTGGCTTTGAGTCTAGAATCCCTGCAAGCAAAATCAGCTTTGGTCATGATCACTGGACAATGGTGACCTGTCAGTAAAGAGACTTTCAATCAATATCTATGTTCCTTATGACACTGCTGGTTTCCTCTGTCTGAAGAGCAATCATAATGGTCAGAATAATGGTGCTTTGAGGCTTCTGCTTCTTACTGCAACATTTTTCTGCAGAAACAGATCCTTATGCTAGTTTACAGCAGTTGTGTCTGGTGAATATTTTCTTTAACTTTACAAAGTTGTTCTCCCTTTTTAGAAAACTAAAAATATTAAGTACTCATCACACACTTTCCGTTACCTCAGTCTTAGAGTGCATACTGAGAGGTTTGACGCTACCTGTGACAATACAGTTTTGAGGGTGAGTCTTTCACGCTATGTTACCAAGGTACCCTCAGGGGGGTAAAATATGGCCTCAGTCATGTTCTGTGAAATGGCCATGTTTTGCCCGCTGACTTCTCAGGGTAGGGACTGCTGTTGGTTCTACCTATTTGGAAATCCTACGTGGTGAGCTGTGAGCAAACTGAAGAGGAAGGGACATGTCATATCTGACAGACACCCACCAGTGATGGCCCATATCTCTTCTGGAACCTCGTCACATGAAGCAGAGGAAATATTTTCCATTGGGTAATTAACATTTCCATTCTGGGAGTTTGTAGATTACTAAGCAAAAAGTCCCGTCCACTCAGTTGCTTCACAGGGTTTAAGTGACTTGTTTTCAGTCCCCAAATTACTTAGCAGTGAAACGGAGAGTAAAACTCAAATCTGCCTACTTCTGCTCTGCTGCTCTGGACAGCGCTCTTCAGTGCTAAAGAGCAAACATTTCTAATCCTTCAAAAGCAGACAGGGGATGAGCCACTTGCTTTCACTAAAACCTGTCTGAAATTCAAGGCAGTGATTGAACTTACTTGAAAGTCTTGTGATTTTGCATATTTTGCTTTGACACCCCTGTCTATCACAATAGTTAGAAGTGGATGTTATTTACTGATTATTTTGCTTGCAATTGATTTGCATATTGTTATTGCATATTGTTAAATGGTTTGCTGATTAATGCCTAACGTTGATTTGGACTAAATGTAATAGAATAAGCAAATACATTTGTAAATTTAGATATATAATTTAGTTGTTAAATGGTGTTGTTAGTCTGAGAACTGCTGATTATTTGCTACCCATCCTTCACACAGAGATCCTAATGCAATTCCTTCCCACGTTCTATATCAATATTTTAAGTTTTCACCCTCTTTGTTTCTTATTAATTTGCATATCTAGATGATAAATTTCCATTTCTTATAGGCAAATCCTGCTCCAAAGCCCAGAGATAAGGTAGAATCTTTTAAACTGGAAATGTGATAGATGTTTACCTAAACCATTTCTTTTCTAGAGCTCTGAGAGACAATGAGATGTATGCTTAAATGTTCATGTTTTCTTCTTTTTTTTTTCCCAGTACCAGGAATCAAACTCACGACCTTGCGCTTGCCGCTGAGCTAAATCCCCAGCCCCAAATGTTCATGTTTTCATAACTTTAAGTGAATCAGTTTATTATACAGCCTTATCAGCAAATTATATACATAGAAAATATTTCTTAATATAATTAATAATTATTTGAGTTAATATCAGGTGTATGTTAACACAGGATTATTGAATAATACAATTCCTAAGCTTATTGGTATGTACTGCTGAGGGCCTGTGAGGTCCAGTCTGGTCTGATAATTAACATACACATGCAAACACACATGCAGATACATACACAGGAGGACACTAAGCTGCCTAGCTGTTGAGTCAGTCATATGAACTATTTAATATATTCTTTACTCAAATATTATACACATGCTTATATATTGGATATATTTAGTACTTGTACTTACTCCCTGATCTTTCAGAAAAAATTACGACCTGGACTTTTGATTTCTGCATTCATTTTAAAAACTTATGTATCACTGTTGATGATTTTAATGTTCTGTGTACACTTTTAAATATTTTCTGTTTGGAAATTCGTCTAAGTAATGAAGGAAGATAAAGTTAATTTTAATGTGTTTATGCATTTTTTCTTAGAACTGGATTTAATATGCTTTGATAAAATATATATTTCTCTAATAAGATTTATTGATGACTAGAAAGGATTCTTGAAAGGAATGTAGCACATTATTTTCCATGTGACTTTTTAAACCTATAATTTGGTTTTCACAGGTTTAAAATAGGAACGAAAAACTCTAGTAAATATGAACTTGGGTCACAGACTTAAGTCTACATGCCCGTACTCATATCAGTGATCTTGGGTTAATTTCATTTTTGTTCTTCAGTTTCATTTTATTTAAAATGAGAAGCTAAAATCTTTAAAGCCTTCTTCCCACATCTTAAAAATTTCATCACCTCCAAAGAAAATATGATTAAAAGATCAGTATGGCTGCGTATAACTTTCATGGAAATGGCCATGTCACACCCTTTGGAGACTCCTTCCAAGACACTGGTTCTTCATAGAGGTGGTATGAGGGGACATGGACAGAAATGGGATACATGGGAAAGGGAAAAGGAATGGGTTAATGACGGGAAGGATAGTGGGCAGTAGAAGTGATTCCCCTTTTACTTCTTTTTGTCTACAGTTCAGTTATTCCTACTTGAAAACCTACTGGCACCAGGTGTTATCAACAGGGATGAGTAATATGCAATTTTTATCTCTACTGGCTTACGTCTGGCCTAGAGACACTTGACAGTTGTCAGTCAGGTGTCCGGTTAATGAAGAGAAGCATATAAAGCTGCCAGAACATTTTTGCTTCTTTAAATACTTATAAGTAAACCACTTTAGCTGGAAACTCTGTCGTGCTGAAATTAAATAAATTGATGGTTACAATATAATTTATTGAAATTAATTGCTGGAAGAATCAAAATTTTCCCTATTGATAGGAGGTAAACAAAAAGATTCTCAAGTGCCTTATTGAGGAGAATGATTAATTTACTGTGCTGTAAATGCACTGCCCTTAAACATGAAAATGTATGGCAAATCATGCTTTAAGTGCATAAATTTTAAGATAAAAATTTTAAGTCACAAGTTTTAACTAAGACTTAATAAAAGAAGCCATTCTGATACATTGAGGGAACTGGCATAGCTATTTTTGTGATACAATATTGAAGACTTTTTAGAAAGGACAAGCAGGTAGCTTGGTGAACAAAGATTTATGGATCCTCATAATTCAAAGAAAACATCATGGAATTTTAGATTAGGTCAGCAGTTCATGGCACAATTAAGATTTTAGTTATTTTGGATATTTGGGCTACACTGTTTCTAATAGATTCTGTTATACTTAAAATTGGTAATTGTAAACAATAATTTGGTAGAAGCTTTTGTATTACTCACATTCAATGTTAATAACAATCCATTAATTATAGCCAATTCCTGTGCACAGGAAAATTTAAGAATATAATTCTGAAATTGAACTGAGAGTGTATTTTATGGTCAGTTTTGCTGTATCTAAAAGCAAGTGCTCTGAATCTTTATGAATGTAGCATTTAACATACTACAATAATTATAAGTGCATAGAATATATATTAATTCTTTAAGAGACATCTAGATAAAAAATTCAGAGACTGTTTGCTCAAGGGTCAAAATTAATATAATGAATCATGCAAAATATCATATTAAAAACCAGTTTGACTCACTAGAGACTGTATATATATTTTATATATATATGTATATATATTTTAAACACAATATACTTTAATTTTGTGAAGTATAGTCTATGTGTGACTTATAATAAAAAGTAGATTTGGGTTTAATTTGTAAAAATATGGTTCATTAAAATGTTTTTAGTTAAGACTATATTTTAAAAATATGTTTTGGTTAGGTGAATCATCTCTGGTCAGTTTTTAAATTTTATGATTTTAAATGTAATTTAAGCCCTTTTAAGAGAATGTGATATTTATAACTTCTGTTAGTATATCCAAATATCACTGATTTAAAAATTGTTTTAGATTGAGTAGTGATTAACAAAAGCCAGATCTCTTTTCTCCATTATACAAATATGTATGAAGTGTGTAGATTGGAAATTATTTATGTGATCATCAGAATAAAACAATTGCCTCATAGTCCTAGTAATTTATATTGGTAAGAGGCTTTCTCTTCTTAAGTACCAATTCTACCCCCCACAGTCCAGAAAATTGATTTTATGCATAATAATTTATAGCATTCTTGATCAATGTATGGTGTTGTATCTTTTACATCCATTAGTTCATGTTGCTTGTGAGTATGGAATTTTGTTGTTAAAATGGTTTCATATGTTTACTATGTATAGTTTCTAGCTTTGAGCTACTCACTTGCTTAAATAAATGTTTTCAATTTGCTATAATACAACAATTTGTAGAGAAACGCTATGAAGCATAGTTAAAAGAATGAGTCCTTGAAATAGAATCACTTTTTAAAAATGTGTCCTAACATGTGGTCTCATTTTTCCATCTTTTGCAATAATTAAAATCCTGTTCTGAAAAATTATTTTTGCCCCAACTTTTGAATTTATAAAATAAAAATACCAAATATATAAATGTACTAATTTTGGAAATCAGTGACGTAAAAACATGCTTTAGTACTCTCATGGTTGTTTATTCTAAAGATTTGCTATAAAAAAACTCTTTGTAAAGTAATGAGAAAATGTTGTTACTTTTAATTATTAAATATTCTGTAGATGCATGCTTTTAAAATGCATTGAAATACAGTTAATTCTACATTGCCTTTAATCATATTCCTATAAAATGCACGCATTTTCTTTTTTAAAAAAGCACATGGAATGTTTGAAATGATTATGTACCATTTCACATTTATATTTTGGAGTTTTATCGGAAAACCAGATTTTATTCAGAAAAGATTGTGACAAAATTAGATGAAAAAGAGATTAAAATGCTATTTACTTAGTCCAATGTCATATGTGTAATTAACTCATCTTTCTGTCATAGAAGAGGGTACTCAAGGAGACCGATATTTAAAAAAGATAAATTATTGCTTTAACAAATTAAAAAAAAAATCTAAAAAACTTGTCAAATAAGAGCAGCTCTACTTTGCGTCCCCGGCAAGCCCTCTGTGAAGTTAGTTGGCTGTGATTCCGATGGTCTCATCAGCTTTGTGAGTGTAGGTACCTCAGGAGTGCCTCTTCCAAGACAACAAATTCAACTTTTAGAGATTAAAAAAATATATTTTGGCAATTGAAACTCACCAGCGCCTTTCTTGCTTCTCCAGGAAGTTGTACCCGTCAGCGCCTGCTGAGGGTTTTGTTGTCCAAACTCTGACAGGTAAAAAAATTCCTGTAGAATAAAGCCAGACCAGCTGGCTTTGAAGAGAAACCCCCCAGTTTGGGCTGCGTTCGCCTCCTCTCCTTTTCTATGAAGACCGAGGCTTTGCCCCCGATCGTCAAGCCGTGAGATGTGTGATCCCTCAGCACAAGTGTCTGGCAGGCCAAGGTGCACCTGTTCATGTCACTCTGGAGTAAATTTAGCTGTAAAGGTATCATTGACAAGCAGACCTTTGTCAGTGCTGGCAAAAGAACACAGAACTAGCTCCCTCCCTTCCCCCTTCCCAAGCCCCTGCACTGCTAGCTCCAATGGAAAATATCCAATCGGAAGTCTATCCAAAAATCATTCCTAAAAAAATGAAATTGCTTTCATATGGTATAAAAAAGTAAGTTTCCTCATTTCACACAGGCTTTAAAATTACATTTCCAAGAATAATCTTGGAACAAGACGAGTTTTTGTTCAATTAATTGTGGCTGGAAACTTTTTAATGGAAACATAGCACACACTTACTTCATTTCAGGTTATTAAATTGTGTGAAGCATTCAAGTGACTTGCCCTGCTTTGCTGTAGTAGCTCATTTGTTCTTTGCGATCCGAAGAAATATTAGAAGGTTAAAACTTATCGCATAGGGGGGATTAATCATGTTACCCAAATTAGAAAGCGTGTAGTTGTGAGAGACCGAGTTTCAGAACTGTATGCTCAAAGCCCTTGGGCTATTGGGAATCTAGGATGCCCCTGACACATCTAAGATGGCAGCTCATGTCCGTGGAAACCCCGGTGCTCACAAGCTGGCTAAGGCTAGGGTTCTCTTACTCACTGGTTGAGGTAAGGACTTTTGTCATGTATGTGAATTTTCAACATTAATTTCCTTACTGATGGCTTGAGAAAAATTCCTTTCGAACGGAATTAAAAAGGCAGGCGGTACTACTCATCAGTACATCTGAAGTAAATATAGCAGTGAAGATATGCAAAGCAGGCTGAGTAGAGTGCTTCTCCCAAGCCTTCTGAACTTCTGGCTTAATAATTAGGATTTCTTAAGTGGAGTTGAAAGGGTTTGTGCGTAATACCTGTTCTACCATATTATTGCTGTTTACAAAGGTTGGGTGTGAAGAGAAAAAGAAATCTGGGTCAAAATAAAAAATGCTTTGTAAAATAAACAAAGTTCCTATTTATTTACTATGTATAAACAGCCACTCACCAAGCCTCATTTCTCTGCAGGGCACCACTTTCAGATAAAAACATAGACCTGAATGGCATCATCCAGTATCCAAGGAAACCGTGTAAGTACCTCTCTCACTGTGTACTTCTCTTATTCAGAGTTTAAAAGCCAGCTGAGTACTGAATAAGTGAGTGTTTTTATTTAATAATTATCCGGGAGGTACTTTTTAGGAGCTCGCTAAAAAGAAACAGGTTCTTGATTGTTACATGCGTCATAACAAAGCTCTCATGTTTTCATCATATTTCATAAAATTATGTGTTTAGTCCCAACCTCTCCATCAATTCTCATTCTTAGTAACAAAACAACTACTCAAAGTCCTAATGAATGGAGAGTTTCAAACTTTTCCAAGGCCCGTTAGTGTCTGACAAGCTGCGTTAGAGGCCTAGTGCCTGGAAAAGTTGCCTAAATGTAGTAAAGCATTTTTGAATTTTAAAAATGAAAAAAAAATTACTAGAAAAATAGTATTTTATTGGTAAGCATTAATGTCAGTTTATCTGGCTTTTGGCTTGCTTGAGAATAAGCCAGAGAGCAGAGATGAAGTTATATTTTTAACGTAAGCAAAGAGTCTCGAAAGGAAGGGTAATTACCAAGTTGCAAATATCTGGGAAGGGGTTGGGAGGCTGGCAATATTGTCTCCTTTCTTTGTTCTTTCTTTATTTTATGCTTTGCTGCCAAACTAATGCACATTTGTGCAGATAACTTCAAGGCTTTAATTCATTTTGAAGAGCTACAAAAATGTAACGTGGAAACTTAAAGTGTTGCTCTGGAGAACCTTTCCAAAAATATTTGAAATTTCTACTAAATGCTTTGTTCTCTATCCTTCATTTTTTGGTCATATTTGGATTATCTTTAAAATAAAATTATTTTCAGTAGGAAATGATTACTCATTACTGTTTACATATTTCTCATGGAAATACTCAAAGTTTTCTATATAGTCCTGTAATTGTGAAATCTTTTCCCCTTCTAGGTAAGCTCTATGATTTATCTAGTCTTTCAAACACAGATGTACTACTTTTCAGGGAGTTGCATTTAAATGCAACTAGCAAAGACCTATGGTACTAGGAGTTTTTTATGTTATTTTCTTGTACTTTCCTTGCTTGTGTCTTTCCACTTTTCCTCAGGAATGTGATTCCTTGCTGAGCATAAATAGTAGAGGAGAATTCACTCAGTTTCTCAGATTCTTCGTGTTCAATATCTAACTGCAAGCACATTGCAGTTTATCACGAAACTGTCAAAATGCATTTCTATATTAGTGGCTTTTTATAAGTTAGCAAAAGTACTTCTCTGAATTGAGAAATACCTTGTGTTAGATTTAGGAATTTTCTAGAACCTTGGAAGGGCCTGAAGACCTCTGAAACCAATAAAAAGAACCCAATCTTCAAGAAGTTAGTTCTTCATGCCAGTTAGGAGCTTCCTAAGTGTGGAGTTTGAGACCTGCAGGGCTGCTCTCTGAATGAGGAATTTGTCAGAGCGGGGCTCGCTGGGTAAAGCTGGAAGTGAAGGAGGGTTAAAATAGATCTTTGTTACAACAAAAATCAGAAGTAAACAAACAAAAATGAACCCACTAGCTGAAATGGGCTATCTTGTTATAATCTGTTACCTTGAGGAAATGCAATCATTTGAAATTCATTCTTGTAGTGAGAACAAAGAGAAAATCTACACTGTGATGCCTGTGGGATAACTTTAAATAATGACATTCAAATTGAGGTTTTTGAAAAAATTATATAAAATTGATGGATTTAAGTCAATCTCCTATACAAGAAGAAAAATGGAGATAGATGCATATGGCTGTGTTTTCAATGGTTATTTTATATTATAAACAGGAATGTGTATGTATATAATTTGAGATGTCCCATTCATCTATGGTCTCCCAAAGGTGACCAGCACTGTTTGGTAGAACTTCTGTGATGGCAAGAACATTCTATAACTATACTTTCTAACAGGGAAACTGCTAGCCATGTGTGGCTATGGATCACTTGAAATTTGGTTAATACAGCAGCAAAGTTAAATATTGAATTTTATTTAATTAATTTTATTTACAAAAACCCATATGTGAATAATTACAATACTGGATAGCATAGTTCTAGTCTAGATCATTTAAAAATGTGGCAATTAAAATAGGCATAGATTTAATATCATTGTCAATGATTACGGACCATAGGTAGCATCATTAATGCCTAAAGAAAAAATATACTCCCTTTCTTTAGCTCAATTTTAAGAAATGTTGTCATATGATCCACTACATTTGAAAAAGCAGTACTTTGCTTTCATCAAAATTAAAAACCCTATTGTGGAGAATTTCTAACCCTTTGGTACATGTGTAATACAATATCATTTTGTATATTTACCTATTTGTATAATTATTGCAGTGGAATTTATTTATAACATTTTCCCAGAGATCAGTGCTTTTAATATTGTTGACAGAAAGACATTATAACATTGCTTTATAAGCCTGGAGTAGCAACTTTTTAAAAGGTCACTGTAAACACAACTCCTTCAAAAGATATTGTAATGGAAGTTCTAACCACCGTGATAAATATTTGAAAAGTTCCGTTACAATTTCTGAATATATCCTTGCGAATAATTTAAAAAATGTAAGCAGTCTACAGAGAAACTCACTTGACTTGCTTCCTCATAGCTGAATCTGCTCCCAAATCTCACATCAAAGTTTAAATTTGCTCCCATGGCTTTTTCAGGCATTTTATGAAAGTAAACATTAAGATGCATGATGATATTTTTATAATAATCCTAATAAGGTAATATCATACGCAAAATTGTTACTTGCCAAACTGTGTTGCAAATTTTAGATTTGCATATATTTAAAGAAATCAGTCAACTCATTTTTCAAATGCCGGTTCTTTGTAAGACATTGATCTAGAGACCACGAAGAAATACATCTTAAAATTGGAAACATAATATTCTTCTTTTTAGGAACTACATTTGTTGGACTTGTTCATGTCTTTTTGGATGGATAAAATTCAGATAAGTAGAGGGAAGAGACTTCTTTTGACAGAAACTTGGACAAGCTACTCAGAGTGTCTCTCCTAATGCAAAACAACTAGATTGCAGATAGCGTATACTTCGTAATGAGTTGTTTGACTTCAAAAAATTTGAACATCTCCAAAGATTCTTCTTTCCCAGCCCAAAACACAAAACTAAAAATCTGTGAGTTGCAACTAGAGTTGAGAACAATTAGCAAACAGGAAAGGCGAATTTCACTGTATTGGCTACATTTGCCAGCATACCTTTGGAAGGACAACAACCCTCTAGTCCTTTCCTCCTTCATAAACCTGTCTTTGTTTTACAAATAGGGAGAACAAGTAAACATGTTTGTAAACCCAGGTGTTCTGTTGCCTTTTATGTCTTTTGGTATCTTCTGTAAGGTAGCTAACTAGCTTGTATTGATTGACCCATTTTCAGGAAAAGGCCTATCTTTACTCAGGAATCAATGTTCTAGTATGAGAAAAACATGATCATCCCTTAAAGAATCTTGCGAAGCAGTTCTCAATATATTTGTAAAATATCACTTCCGGTATTTGCATTCCTGTGAAAGTGTTTTTATTTAGACATGCACTGGGGTCTCTGAGTACTTCTTCACCATCACCACTTCAGTTTATTGTGTATTGTTATGTGGTATTAAATTTATCTTTTTACTTTGAAAATCCCAAGCATTAAAAAGTAGAGATCATAGTGTAATGAATTTCCTATAAGTCTATACCTGCCTTCAGCAACTATCAATTTATGAATAGTTTTTATTCCCAACTCCATCCCTAGTTATTTTGAGGCCAATCCCCAAGCATGGCATCCTTACATCTGTTAATATTTCTGTAGGGATTTTGTTTTAAAGTTAAGACTTTTGTTTATGGTACAAAAGATTGAACCTGAGGTCTTCAAAGTGAACAACATCCCCAACCACTTTTACATTTTAATTTTGAGATAGGGTCTCACCAATTTGCCCAGGCTGGGCTTAAACTTGTGACCCTTCTATCTCATTTTCCCAGAGTGCTGAGATTACTGTATTGGCATGTACTACCAGATCTGGGTAAGACTTGTTTTAATTTTTTAAACTGGAAAAATGAAATGTACCTAGAAAGTTAAACAAACCCAAAGTATAAATATTTCCTTACTATCCTCAGAAATACGAAATATTGACACTTTCCTAGATTTCTCATAAATTCTTATGATTTTTACTGTTTATAGCTTAGCTCAAATAAGGTTCATATATTATGATTGGTTGATATGGCTGTCTTTCTTAGTCTATACGCTTATATTTATTTCTCTTTATTTAATGAAGAAATTGGGTTGTTGGTAGGGTGGAGCTTTCTTTAGTTTAAATTTGCCTGTGCATTCCTTGGAGTTGCTTAATAAGCCCCTCTGTCCTGTGTCTTACCTTTTAATTGATAAGACCTCAAGAACATGATAGAGTTTATTTGGGGAAGGATAGACAGGACTACAGGCATGGCCTCACAAAATGGGAGGTTTATGAAACAGATGAAGGTCAGCTTGAAGTTGCCTAAGGTCAGCTATTCCTTAGTGTTTGCAAAATAGACATATAACTCTTTTTTATATTTTTATTTTTATTTTATTTCTTAATACATGCTTGCCATACATAATGGTGATGTTCATCATGGAGAGTTGGCCCATGGATATAACACATCTTAACTCATTTTCCCATTTATCTCCTCTTATTTCTGTTTCTTTTATGGGCAAGAATGCTTCTATCAAGATAAACTAATTTGGTACTGTGAGTTTCAGTTTATATAAGGATAAATGCCTGATCTGTGCTGCTTATTGCTCAGTTCTTAATACAATGTTCAGTTCTCTAGCATCCTCAGAAGATGGCTGGTGATTTTAAAAATATCATCCTGAATCCTAACTCGTCTCCACTCACTGCAGGTGCACTTGTGCTTGCCCAATAGTCCCACCTTTGGTTACCTGGTCTATTTCAATTGATTGTTATATCTTTAGAAAATAAAACCTCAAATTTTTGAGGGCTTCCATGATAACTCCCATGACAAAATTCAACAGGTTTACCTTGACTATTTCCTTTTCAAACCTTGAATCAAGCAATTTTCCAAGAAGGTCTGTTATTTTCTTGGAAATGGTACTTGAAAACCACATTCTCGAAATTAAATTAGTTATATTGAGATGTCCATGGTCCTTAATCTGGATCTTTTCAAAAGAAAGAGCTGAAATATATATCTTTTCCTTAGTTTTTAAGTGAACCATATTAAAAATCCATAGTAATTCTTGATACATATTCAGGCCAACAGGTTTTAATTTAATAATGTAAATGTTATATCTGTATGTCTTTTCTTCCAAATTGATAGCCCCAATTCTTGATGATACTATTATATTGATTTACTTCATGCTACATTTACAGCAGGCTTGGAATAATAACACCAAAGTCACTACCATCCACAGAGATGTACACATTTCGCATACATCTAGTACAGTTCTCTCTACCCTCTGTTGAGCTGTCTACATGACCATGGTCTTAAATCACCTGGAACTGTCTTTTCCATATACAGCTACCAGCAGTGTATGCAGTTAGAGCCTTCTCCCTCTTGGTTTTCAGTTTTGGGGATTAACATGTTAGATGAGAGCAGAACAGGATACAGTCTAGGGTGCATTGTTTCCTGCTACTGAGATCTACCTACCGACACATGAGTTGTGAAATTTTTCATTCTGACAAATGGGAGGAGGCCTACTCCAGGCCCTGTACAGTATCACACACTTTTTCCTCTCTAATTCTTTCAAATGTTTCTTCCTGCAGTTCAGTGGTTTCCTCCTGCCTCTGCCTGGATCAGCACTCTGCTAAACACTAGAAGGTACTTGACAGATCTCAGAGGCTCCCTCTCCTCCCAGACTGAGACCTCTGGTATCTTCATTTTTTCATACTTTTGCTCTGTTTCCTCAGCTCAGGATCATTGCTTCCTTGAGATGGTTACCCTGCCTGCTGCTGTCCAGAAGCTTTGGAGGCAGCTCTCCGGGGCAATGCTAGAACTCATCCTTGACTCCTCATCCCTCAGGGATCACTGTCCTTCGTGATTTCCCTTCCCATGCCTTTAAAACTATTGTTGCATGCAAGTTTTATGGTCAATTTGTCCTATCACCATCTTTTTTGGTGTGTTTTTGCTTATTTTATTAGTATACGTCGTTGGTACACAGACACAACACAGTTCGTTTCTCTTCTTGTTTATCGCCTTTCTTCTCCTTTCTTCTCTTCTAGTTTCCCTTCCCGCTTTTCATTCTTGCTGGTAGTATTAATCTTGGTTCATGCTTATGGCATAAAATGTCCACATTCATTGAGGTTATAAGGGCTTGTACATGGCGCATCTTCACTCTACCTAGTGTCCCATTCCCTCCCCTTACCCTCTGCACCCTGACCCCTGGACTCTGTAATGGCTGATACATTGTGTCAACTTGAGAAGTGAGACCTTTAGAAGGTTAACTAAGTGACTCAGCAGGGGGCCAGGGTCCTCACTTTGTAAACACCCTGAGCCTGTGCAAGAGGAGGGCAGGAAGACGGTGTGGGCAGTGTAGCCTATACACAATATAAGGGAGGAAAAGAAGCTTGCTCTCCTGTACTCCTTTTACTCTTGTTGCTTTTGCTGCCTTTTGCTGCCTTGAACAGTTGCCCCTGTGCCTTCCCACCCTGCTTTGGAGGCAGCTGATTATGGACTGAACTTCTACAAGTTGTGAGCCAAATTAACCTTTCCTCCCTTAGTTTTATTTTATTTTACTTTGGAACCGGGAATTGAACTCAGGACCTTGCGCTTGCCAGGTAGGCACTGTGCCACTGTGCTATATCCCTGGCTCACTGTTGTAGTTTTAAGTTGACAGTTACAGGTTCCATAAACTAGCTGGCATTTTCCTGTCTACTTACCTGTGCTTTTTCCATCAGATGAACTTGTTTTATTGTCTCCCACTTAAAGTCGTTTGTGGGTCATTCACATTCATCCATTTCTCCCATATTTACCTTTAATGACTTGCCCTGTGTCCTATAAACGAATATTATGAATACAATGATAAACAAGACACCATCGCTCTCTTTTAAAATGTTGTACAAATTTATTTTCACACAGAAACTTCAAGATGGATATTCACAACTTTATTTGTAATAACCAAAAATACCTGGAAATACCTAAATGTCCATGAAGGGGTGAGTGGCTAAGAAGTCTGTGATATGAAATACTATAAAATAACTCTCACCCATAAAGAATAATGAACTGTTGTTACTGGCAACAACTTGAATGAACTTCAAGGAAAGGACGCTGAGTGAAAAATACCCTCCTGGGCCAAAGGGAAGAGGAGTGTTGGGGACAGGAGGACAAAGGGGATAACACTCAGGTTGTTGTTATGACAGTGAAGTTATGAGTTTGGCTCAGGCTAGTTGCTATTCAAAGCTACACAGGTGATAAAATTGCATGGAACTACACACACACACACACACACACACACACACACACACACACACCCTGAGTAGGCTCTGTGGATTTCACAGTGACAGTTTCCTCGTTTGTATATTGTAGCTTTCTAAGATGTGAACATGAGAAACAGACTAGGTAAAAGGGGCGCAGGACATAGCTGCATTTTTCTTTGCAGATTTTTGTTAATTTTTAATTACTTCAAAATAAGGTTGTGTGCAGGATATAGAGAACTAAATAGCTAATTGTAATTCAGTGTAGTAATATTTAAGGAGAGGCAGTGTGCAGCATGCATACAGAGGGATACTATCTTAGCTGGTTTTATTTTGCAGTAACACAATGTCTTAGGCTGGGTACTTGATAAAGGTGTTTATTTGGGTCTCGATTCTGGTGTCTGGAAGGTCTACACCACATATGGCATTGTGTTGGTGACACAGGGTGGTGGAGAAGCAGAGAGGGAAATGCTATGTGCAGAGAAGGTTTGTGAGGAGACCAGGGAAGAATTGGACTCACTCTTTTTTCAGCAACCTGCTCTTGTGGGAACTCCTCCAGGCCTCCCAGGCTTGACCCATTCCTGCAAGACTGCATGAGTCCACAAGACTGGGGGCAGGTGTGGCCCCAGTGACCTAATCACCTTCCCTAGACCCCACATATTTTAAGTTTCCACCACTTCATCTCAGCCACGCTGGAGACAAGCTTGCAGCAAGCTAACTTTTGGGAAACAACACATACAGAAACCATAGCAAATGCAACAAGGTACAAACTACAGCAAATAGCTTGTTTCCCACTCCCCAGTGCAAAAGTGATGTCTGTTGTCTTCTAAAACTTCCCAGGCCAGTCGTGCTTCTGTGCAAGTGGCCCATGCTAGCAGCAATGAACTAGCAGAATGGCTGAGGTTGTCTTCTCCCACCATACACAAAGCAGCATGCCTTGCTTATCAGTGTCTCAATAAAATATCTTACCCACACAAGGCAAATATATTATATGAACGAGTTCTCGCAAGTAGCATGGGCCTCATTTGCCCAATCACCCTCTTATGGAAATCCAAAAAGCCATTCCAAGTTTAAATATCAGTGAATTTTGTGTCATACACAAGTTTGGGACACCTCTGGCCCCATTCTGATCAGCCTAGGTCAGCCAAGGCTTTGCTCTGATCTGCTTGGAAGTGTCACTTGTGAAGATGAAGACAGTGTTGCAGTAGGCTTTGTTCATACTCTGTCACTTGCTATTGTAGTTTATTTTAATTTGGTGACAAATTGTCACATATTTTGAGTTTTTCTTCAGTTTTTTCTAAGTAACTAAGTAGAAAATATATTATTTCTGAATGCTGAAGGAGAATCTATATTTTGGTTTTGTTAGTATTAGTAGGAAGCACTGGAAAAGCCATTCAATCTGAATTTGTGCTCATCAAATCATGACAACTCAGTTGTCTTAGCATTTTTATTAGGTTGTTTCTAAACTTCACAGATCCATGAATCTGTGGGCTCACAACATGTAGGGTAGAAATACTTGAGTGGTTTCTGTTTTTGTTTTGCAACATATCCCTCTTGTCAATGTCCAGAGAACCTCCTCAGAGTTACTGCTGGACAGAGAAGGATGCCTGAGTCTGCCCCGGGTGTTACCGCTGTGCTCACTAGGAAGAACATATTCTTTGAGTTGTTAGTCTGGTCTGGGTCTCTCTGAAATAGGATCATAAGATATATGTACAGGCAGCTTACATTTGTATCCTTTATCTTGATCAGCACAGTAGTCCATTTGTAATGGCCTAAATCTGTTTGCAAAATTCGCCATGTGGTTCTGTCTTTGGATTTATGCTTCCTTTTTGAAATGATGTATTGGTGGGGCAGTGACCTATTGTTTTCTGAATTTTGTTGTTATGTTTGGTATTTAACAGTTTTATATTAATCATGTATTATTGATTAGATTTTGAAATTTTTCTTCATTATCTATGGGCAATTTTGCATTATTTTTCATTTTAAAACTTCATTAATTTTGATTTTCTGAAATAAAAACTGGTTTTGTGCTACTTCCATTAAAATCATTCTAATAATACTTATAGGATAGTGGTATCTTCTGCTTGTCTTCTGGTATTTTGTGGGAAATGTGTCATTCTGTTTTGTTTTTTTTAGCTTTGTTTTTTTTTCCGGTACCGGGGATAGAACTCATGACCTTGTGCATGCTGGGCAGGTGCTGTGCCGCTGAGCTAAATCTCCAGCCCCTGTCATTCTGATTTTTATATGGTCATGGTCTTTTCTGTGTCCTCTCTCATCTCTCTGTCTCTATACCTGATAAAATTATTAATTTCTTATTCTTCTCATTCCACATTCTCTGTACGTCTCTTGAAATCTTTTTTTTTTTTTTTTTTTTTTTTTTTGGTACTTTCCTTAAGAATGACATCTCAGAGGCCAAATACAGCTCAGTGGTACCGGGGATAGAACTCATGACCTTGTGCATGCTGGGCAGGTGCTGTGCCGCTGAGCTAAATCCCCAGCCCCTGTCATTCTGATTTTTATATGGTCATGGTCTTTTCTGTGTCCTCTCTCATCTCTGTCTCTATACCTGAGAAAATTATTAATTTCTTATTCTTCTCATTCCACATTCTCTGTACTTCTCTTGAAATCTTAAAGACTGTACCAGATTTACTCTGGGTACACACAGTCATACTATTAAATAATAATGCAATGATTTTTTGAAGAATAATAGGAACGGACAGGAACCAAGTAGCCTTTCTCATTGATTTAGGTGGAAAAACCAACTAACAAAGTTTTTAAAAAGGTTTTGAAGTTTACATGTTCTTGAAATGTTAACTTTGGAGTAAGAGCTGGGCAGACACTAATATGATCCCTCCAGTTTATACAGCAAGGGGTGTCTCTCCCTTTTCTCCCTTCATTTACCTGGGTGCAGCTGAATAGTATCTACTGATACTCCCCTTTGAGTCAAACCATCCATCAGTCCCTGGGTCACACCCAGTGAAATTATGGAATGTGTTCAGAGTCTCTGACTATGGCACCTGGGCTCCCATACTGCTGTTCATTCTCAGCTGGAATCTGTTCAGTTCACTAGATCTTGGAAGTCATAACTCTGAGCTAAAGTCCAGGCCTAAGTGTTTCTCTTTTTGCTGAGATAAAATACCTGACACCTGAAGTTACAGGAAAAAAGGTTTATTTAGCTCACAGTTTGTAGAGCTAGTCTGCTGGCTCCAACACAGGGTGGCGTGGCTGAGGGGCAACAGTTCATGGTAGAGGAAGATACCAAAAGCAGCAAGAGCAGCAGAAGGGGATGAGCAAGCCTTTTGCCCTCCCTTATAGTGTATGTAGGCTACCTGCCCTGGGGTGGGTGTAGCACTCATACCACCACCCCCACCCCCAGCCCTAGACAATGAACCAATCATAAACTTTAGATTCAGCTGCCTCTGAAAAGCCTGCTCCCCATGATCACATGACTCTTTGAGGGGGACATTGAAACACAAACCACAGCATTTCACCCCTGGCCCCCAAAAGACTCATGCAATCCTTTTATGCAGAAGGCATTTAGTCCATTTCTAAAAGTTGACAAAGTCCTAACAGTTTCAACACTGGTGAAAAGTCCAAGTCCCAAGTTTCCTCCAAGGTGTAAGGAAAACTCTTAGCTATGATCCCCTGTATAAATGAATAGAAAGTTAAAAACTTCCAGCATTCAATGGCACAAGATAGACATTTTCATTCCAAAAGTTACACATGGGGTTACAAAGGACTGGAACCAAAGTAAATCCAAAACCTGGCAGGACAACCATTAAGTCCTGTAGTTCCATGTGCAGCATCTGAGGCAGTCTGTGGCAAGTTGTTAACTCCAAATGGCTCAGGTGTCCCCATCCTTATGGCACTTGCAGCAGCAGTGGTAGTAGCTCCTACGGCTTCTTTCTTAGGCCTGCTTTGTTCCCTCTTTGCAGCTTTCCTTAGATGATTCGTATTCCTGACTTCTTCAAACTTCTGGGATCTCCATTGTACCTTTGGCTTCACACTCACAGCTTCACGTATTGCTCTCTCAGGGGAACATTGTCTGGCCTCCTAGGCATTCTGAAATCTGGGTGGAATCATTCTTACCCTCATAACTCTTGCATTTTGCATGTGCCTAAAACCAGCACCACCTGAATGATGCCAAGGTCTGTTGCCAGCTGTAGCAGTAGGCAGGCTTCCTTCTCTCTTGGTTGTAGAGGTTGAGTGCCCGGATTGCTGAGCTCTCTGAATCCGATTCTGAGCAACAAATTCTCTAAGCCACCACCATTCTGGAACATGGTGCTCTGCAGCTTTCTTTTCAAAGTTTTTCACTTTTGTAATTTTGAGGTTACAAAGTGCAGAGATGCCTTCAGGCCACTTTTCATATTCTCCTGTGGCTTCTCAGCAATAGAGATTTCCTCAGCTCTATCTTTGCAGTCCACAGCTTTCTTTCTGGCCAAACTCACAATGTTTTAAATAAGTCTGCTGGGCTGTTCGCTCTTGATTCTCAACATAGATATGGCTAAAAGCCTCCAACAATAGCCACACCACGCCTCAACATTTGACTGCCTTGAAATTTCCTCTGCCAGTTTAATTAGTCTGCCCTCCTTAATCTTAGTCTCAGGCAAAGTCTCTGGACAGAAGCAAAATGCAGACAAACTTTTGGCCAAGTCATAACACACATCATCTGGAGTCTAGCAACCAATACAGTCCTTCCCAGCAGAAACCTTCCAAGTCTCTTTCTGGGTTTTCTGGTCTTTTGAGCCCTGACAAGAATCTCCCGTACAGAACTGTCTAAGGTTTTTCAGCTCTACTCTTTCAGGTTACTTCTTTGAACCTTTCCAAACTCTTCCCACAAGCCATTCCCAAGGATTGCTGAACCACATGGTCAGATATGCAATGATCCCACTCCTGGTACCATTATATGTCACCAAAATTAATTTGATGAGAACAAACAGATCAAATCTTCAAGAAATGTGTTCTGAGAACTTTTGGACTCTTACTTCTGATTCCCTCATCATTAGTGAATGCTCCAATTTATATAATTGGGGAAATTCTCAAGGTATAAAGTGTATGCCATTTACTTCCTTAAGGTTTCCATGATTTCACAACTTTCTCTCCTGTGACTCTACTGCAAATTACTTGGTATTTTTTGGTGATATTCATGACTTCCTGCTTACTCTCTGCAGAGTTACTTAATTTCTTTGTTAATCCCTTTTTGAGAAGTTAGACTTGTTGGCTGTCCTCTTTGCCCTTGACACCTGTGTGTGGTCAGTTATTCTTGTTGAATGAGCATATATATGTCTTCTCTTCTGATGTAAGGTTTGGACAGTAGAGACATTTTTTACTCCTTTGTTATACTTTTAATTACTAACACTGTATGATTATGCAGTTGGTTCTTAATGAATTTTTATTGAGTAGATCCAGATCTTATAGTTGGCCTTCTCAGCCTTGGTCTAAAACTGTATTCATCAGTCACATACTTGAAAAAATCATTTCCATTTGTTGGAACAAATACAAACAAACATATTCACCAACCTACCATATTGATTCATATCTGGTGTGGTGGATTAACTAATGGTCAACTTGAGTGGAAATTCCCAGTGTGGTTCTGCATGTGGAAGACCCACCTGAGGATTGTTCCCTGCCTGGCATAAAAGAAGAACAGGAGAGAAAGATTTCATGCTGCTGATTTTCCTGAAGAATTTGCTTCTCGGTGGTTATTCAGGAGAGCTTCAGTCCTCATCTTCATCTTGAACGTCATTTCCTGGCTTCTAGTGCAGGTCTCTCAGCACAGATCCTTTGCATTCTCAGCACAGACTTTCCAGTTCCCAACACTGTCCCTTGGTCCTTTCTGCTTCAGATCCTTGATATGGACTTGCAGGAGACACTGCCATGGACTCCAAGCCCTTGACTTATCCTTCAGATCTCCAGCACACAGACAGACATTTGCACTCTTCTACATCTGACTCTAGTAAGCACTGACTAGTACAAACGGCCTTATGAAAAAATTAAAAAATTAATGAAGAGAATGCTACTACCTGTAGTTGAATACTAAGAATGTATATCAGGTAATTACTGCCAGAAGAAAAACTATGACTATTGTTATGGGGCTTGAGATCTATGATGAAAGAACCTAGTTCACGGATATTTAAATCACTAAATACCTACAAAAATTAAGACATTGTGTTGGGACCAGAGGATAAAAAAAGATACTTTTGATTCTCAAGTTGCTTATATTTTTTGTAAAGTCAGGTTCATGCCAAAGACCCCTATGAAACATTTCTAAACTTAGAAAAAACTAATAGGAGGAAAAAGGTTCAGTAGACTCTAATTGGTATGTGTTTTCTTTCTATGATACTGGCTAGCAAGTATTTTTAGAGTAAATGTGTAGATAGCAGCTTGCTTTTAAAAGAAGTTATATTATTTGGCATTTATTACATTTTATTTATTTCCTTGATTGATTAATTGCAGTTGAATTACCTTAGCATGCAAGAACAGATTTTGCAGATTTTGACATATGATTAAACATCATAAAGCATAACTAATGTGGCTTTAGTGGTGTGCTATGTATTAAAGCATAAAATTTAAACACATACTTCATCAGGAATTCTTGCAGTTCCAGTGAATTAGAAAGATTCAAATATTAGAACTACCCCCATCTCCTGTGCTAGGGAGGGGTAGGGATTTTATAATTGAGATTATTATGGAAAAGTGTCCTGACATAACTGATTGACTTCAGTGATGTGCCCTGAAAGTTCAAATTCAAGGTGTGCACTTATTTCAGTCAGCTTATTCTGAATGTTTAAATAAGAAATACTATTTCTGGGTATTCTGAATAACTCGTTGTACATTTATTCCTAATAGTGAGCATTTGGACTAATGATGGATCACTAATGAGCATGTAAATGTACCACCTGATTACATTAATATATGATCTTCCATGACGAGGTCTAAAATGAACATTTCTAATGTGTATTACTTTTCCCCAAATGACACTGTGGTGTATACTGAGCAGGACTGAGACAAGGGTGTTTTTCTTAAGCGCCACTGATTTAGTCAATTATCAAAAATCACATTATAATAAATGCTGTTCTAAGAATTTTGATTAACCTTTAAATAAATGTTACTTTGGAGAAAATATGCCAAATGTGTTAATGATAAATTGTGAAGTGGTAGTAATTGCAAATATGGCTTTATAGATAATACAGTTAATTGATAACTCCCCCTCAAACATATATAGCACATCAGCTGCCATGAACCTGCTAGCTAGAAATGGTGCCTATGACATTTTTGATGCACCAAAGATGACATGAGCAAAACAGGAACTCAGAGTGCTCACCAGGGTCATTCTGTCATGGACATCTGATGCCCATGGTCCAGTAAATTTTTAATGACACACAGTCACTACACACCTTTCAGCCTTCTGGAGAGGTAAGTGTACATTGATCTGCTCTAATTAGCCTTGCAGAGTACTTCAGACATCCCTGCAGGAACACTATTATTTAATAAAATGAGAGCTGTTTTTTTCACAAGCTCAGCACTTGCTCCTTGAATGGCTGCATTGTTTTCTTCTACTTTGTTTTTATGCTCAGGTCTCATGTCTCATGCTCATCCTTGTCTCTGTCTGACAACGTAGTATTAATGCAGTTTCATAAAAGAGTAAGCAAAATTAAGGACTGGGTCTGATTATGAAGGTTCATTGCTATTATAAGAAGCCCATAGGGCACACATCCATTCTTTCCCTAATGTATAGGGTGCTGACTGCATACAATTGTTCCGAAAGACATTAGGGATGTACAGACAATTCTGTTGAGGTGTGCAGAGGGATGCTTTTATGTTTGGCAATAAAGGTGGATTTGGAATACCTGATTTGCAAAAAGAGATAGCCAAAACAGTTAGTAATTGCTCAAGCCTGGAACATTTATGGCGGGGGCATCTGCTTTTATTGAGAGTTTAGTTTTCATCTGCATTTTCAATCTAGAACAAAGAATCTGGAGTCTGCTCACCTTTGGGATGAATCAAGCATTGCTTATATTTTCCTAATTGGATCAGAAGGAGAAGCATTTTTAATATAAATAGTTATTATGACTGTGAGTCCCCAGTACGATGGAGAGGAGATGGTGTTAAGTTCTATCCCACTAATAAAGTCCACAGCCAGAACATCTTAGAGGTACAGATAACCCCCACAGATAAGGTTCACTGATGACCGATGCATTTGCTCTTAAGAAAATGGAACAAAAGTAGCTCTCTGTGACATTGTTGCACTGCTCATGGGTGACAGTGTTTAGAGTTGCTCTGGCATACAGAGAAGAAAGCATCTGTCTCTGCTATTTTAGAGCCCCAGTATTGGCTTGTAGCTCCACAAATACGCATTTTACCTGTTTGTTGGTACCGGAAGTTGCATAATGACAGAACTCAGTCTCTGGATTTTGCACAGAGCTCTAGAAACTATAACACTGTGCTTAAGTGAGATCTCTAGGTCTTTGGCTATTTCTGAAGGGCAGGGTGGGTGAAGAAAGACTAGAACTCTGGGTCACTGGAGAGAGGGAGCCCTCACCCGTGGCCACAGTGGGATTATGGGAAGAATAGAAGACACTGAAGGAGAAGGTTTGGACAGCACAAGATAAAATTTACTTTACTCTTAAAAGTGTCAGTCTTTCTGTACATAGATTTAAAATCATTTTCAAAAATTCTGATTAAAAAAACAGTGTGTTTTGAATTTTAGTTAGGTGTAACATTTCTAATTTCACTGTTACCAGGTATTTTCTTTGACTTTACAAGTTTATGTATGCATAAAGCTTTCCTTGTCCGACTGTCAAATGCTTCAGAGGGTGCTGGATGCTGGAGAGATGAGATTCGCTTTCCATCCATATCTTTTCATTAGTGACTGTGCTCTTCCTGTGGAGAGCAGAAAGCACAAATTTAAATGACTACATCCAAGGAAATTTGTTGATTTGCCCTACTGAAATTTAGGGTCAATTTAATGCAGAAGTTTCAGCTTACTTCTCTCATTGCTTGTTGTCTAGTGGACATAGCTTCTTCAGTGGTCAGTATGATGGTGCTGCTCAAAGAAAGGGACATTTTCCGAGGCTTTCCAGGAGAACTAGAACTATTTCTCCAGGTGTTTAAGAACTCTCCTCCTCAGATTTATTAGTGCAAGACATAGACTGTATAGGCTATTATAACACTAGACTGTTATTCATTCTATTACTTATTTATCCCCTGTGGGCTCTACAAGGGTCCATGTTTGTCTAATTCTTCTCTCTCTTCATGGTCCTTACCACAGTATCTGGAACATAATCAATGACTAATAAATGCTCATCAAATATTCAAATGGATTAGTTTAATAAACATCATCATTTGGGTCTGGACATTCAGTTTAAAAATAATAGAACTTTGATGGTCCTGATTATAAGTTTTATAGTCATAAAATGGGGGCAATAAAACTGAGTTTTAACAATTCTGAGTTTTTGACTATGATATGACCATTAAGCAGAATTTTCTTAAGCACAATTATGTACTTTCATACATTGTCCTATCAAAGAACAGGAAGAGACTTGGATGTATAAGCCTTTATATTTTAGAATAATGAATCTTTATTTACTGTATTCTTCATGTAATGAACCCAGTATGCATACAGTTGTAGATGAGGTGACTTTCTGATGGTTGTTTTAATTTTATGATATTTGAATTTTTTAATAGAAAATCAAACCATTGAAGTTAGTTCTGTTCCATGTGATATGCTAATCACAGATCTTCAGCATGGGGACCATGGACACTGGGAAAAGACTGTGGTGGATTTTGCTATCATGCACTTTCCATTTCAAATTTTAGATTGAATGTCACATATTGAAATTAACTGATATAAAGATATTTTGGGATGAAGTTATATAATCCTTGCAAGAGAATGAATGCTCCTTATCGTCACTGTCATAGTTTACAAACAGAAAATATAGAAATTATTGAAGGAGCTAGAGGTGTAGCTCTGCGTTATGTACTTAGCATGGGTAAGGTTCATGGTTGAAGTCATTCCTAACACCAAAAAGAAAAATATCTCTATCTACTGTCTATCTGTCTGAAAGTCTGAAACATTTAACTTGAAAAAAAAAATGGAAGAATGGAAGAAAATGTAATGATGTCTAATGATGAAATTCAATGGGCTGGGGATGTAGCTCAGCGGCACAAGGGCCTGACTGGCAAGTGCAAGGTGCTGAGTTTGATTTCTGGTACCAAAAAAAAAGAAAAAAAAGAAATTCAAACCAAAATTCTATTTATGATTTTGAGGTCCTTTTATGGGAGCAAAATAATTGGCTAATGTGCCTTGAAAGCTCAATAGAGCATATCTAGATGTTTTCTCATATTGCTTCACAAGTCTGTCCTATGTAGTCTTCTGAATGCTTTTTAATTTGTTCATCCTTGTAAGTTTGATATTTCTTAATTGTATTCCTTACAGTGTCAATTGGACAGAACAGTTTTATTAAGACTTTGTAGCTTATCTAGCTTTCCTCCAGGTGCAAAAAAGTTTTCAAAATGGAAATCGTCTTTTTATTCATTAAATATTATTTCACATGTGATGCCTATAATATATTGAGGACATTTGCATTGGGAGATATTTTTGAGTGGTTCGTGGAGCACCACATAGATTATAACCTAAAAGGTTTTGCTTTCTGCAAAGAATTACGGGGCAAATTGGATGTGACAGTAGTAAAAACTGGGAAAATGTTATGTCTTCATTTTTTGTTCAGTATCATTATCAAGGACAGCATTCTCTTCTATAAAGAAATGTCATATTCCTGCAATGAGTTCTTCATTGTCATTAAGAATTAACTTTTAAAAAGATAAATTGTGATTATGTCACTATGTGTAGGAATGGAAAGATCTTTATAATTAACCAGCATCTCCATATAATCATCTCACATGATAGGTAGGAGACATATTTATTTAATTTGAGGGGACAAATTAGATGACCAGTTTAAGCCAATGCAAAGTACGCTTGATTGGGAGATCGTCAGCTTTATAATTCCAGGAAGGAAAAGGAAATCACCTTCATGGAGAAGCTGCTTTGAGCTTCTGCTGTTTGGACTAAAATCATCAGATTGGAAAAAGTATCCTCAGAAAGTATCTGGTCCGTGTTTCTGCTTACACAGAAAAGGCGCCATGGGCTTCCGGAAGTTAAGGGACTTCCTGAGAACCAGGCATGAGGAATGAGCGAGAAGAGGTAGCCTGAGGACTTGGCTCCTCCTTCCCAGAGTTTTGAGTGTGCTTCGCACAACGCATTGCCCTTTCTGACTCTTCAGCCTTAAAGAAACTTCACCTCATGTGAGAAGCAAAACATTGTTATGGATTTACTTTTAAAAAATGTCGCACTGGTCTTGTGCTCTTTTTTAGGTGGAGATTTCTTGACCAGAAAAATTAAGGGGTTAAACCTTCAAAGTACTAGCTAAAGTATATTTATAATTTAAACAAACAAACAAACTCGTTTAGGAAACTTTTCCTGTCTAAGTTCACCCAAGGCCCAGGGTCCCGTCATTTTGAAAGCAGGTTGAGGCTGCTGCGTCAGACCGTGGCAGTGTTTTTCTCTCTGAGAGCTCAGGAGATTGGCATGACTCCACAGCAGTGTCGCAGCCCGCAGTCATTTAATGCCTCTTCTTGTGAGGCCAGGATTCCACGCCCAAGTGCATTTAGTAGGTCAGTACAGTAATTTTAAATGTCTTTCTTTCAATCTTTTGCCATCTTCAATTATACCTTTCCACCCTACTATTTGTGTAATTTTCTTCTGTCTGAAGTCTCTTTACTGTTGTTCTCTATTGCACAGCATGAAATTATCCATCAAGCCATATCTTTTCAGCCCAGAAATGCTCAGTAACACGGCGTCAGGGCATTATCGCACGTTGTGCACTTTATTTCCTCACAGTTCATTCAAGTGTGTCACTTTATTTTCCAGGCTTCCTTTTGTCATCGTGGAGATTAACCATTTTCTCCTTCCCAAACTTTAGAAACAATTAGAATTTCATTATCGTCGGAGCTGAGAGTGAATGCTTGCTCAGGACTATATGGAATATACTTTTCATATTATCACTGGCAAAATTAAAGCCATGAATCCTGAATCCTTTGTGAAGGAGAGACTGTGGAGGTTATTATATAGCTGAGTAACTCTGGCTCCAGATGAGAGAATTATTTGAGGCCATGGCCACCAAACACATTATAGTAAGAAACCATTTAGTCTGACATTGAGTACCTGATTCTTGTATTCCCCGGGGAATTAGAAAATTCTCTGGGACCACATGCTCTGTGCACAAAATCTTTCCCCCTGCCTCTTAGCCTTGGCTAAATACCAATAGTATACAGTGTGCAATGAGATACAATAGACACTGCAAGCGTGTGTTAGAAAATCAATTGGTATTGATGCTCTCATCAGCAGGGCTGCAGCTGGTATGTAGACACACCACTGGAAATGGTGATTAAGATCGTATTCAAAAGCATTTTTAAAAAGCCCCATGATGTTTGGATTGCTTTTCAGCTAGATTGCTGTTTTGCTAGATAGTACATAAGTTTGGTAGCAAGCGATACTCATAAACTCGGCTAGGTTAATTTATAAGATGTTTTTAACAATGTTATATATATATATTCAATTTATAATTTCTTTTAAAATTATATCCTGGTAAGGAATAGGACAATAAAAAAATTCAGAACTCTTTTGCGACACTATATTACAGCCTGCTAGACAGTGAATAGAAGGTGAATATTAAAGAAAAGCCCAGATGAATGTGTTCATTAAGTATTACAAATGTACACTGACAGAAAACAGAGGGTGAGAAAGGGTAGGGGGGGGAAGGGCATGGTTACAGGTGGTGAGCCTTGGTTGGAAAACATGTTTGGGTAAGTGATTGAGAGGGGAAGGAGAAGAGGAGAGGTAATAGGTGAGAGCATAGGAGGAAGGTGATATGATCAGGAGGAAAAAATCAGTAAGAACCATGATAGGCCAAAGGATTCTCAGAACTTAGGGAAATGAGACTAAGGGAGGAGTTAAGCTTTCCTGTTTATTCATCAGCAAGTTATTAGCTAAAAATCCTCTTAGAAAAAAGTAAGTGTGAAAAGAGACTTGAACTAGAAAGTTGCTTGTGTTCCTAATGCTATTTTCTAACCTAGATTCATGCTTTGCTGTGAACACCTTTAAGATGCACTAATAGTATACCTGTGGGAAGCTCAACCACATACAAACATGGTTTTCAATTTTAAGTATTTTTATAAATACAGGATAGCCTGGTTAGTTAAAATAAATCTAGGTGCAGAGATCTTGCCTTGTGATCTCTATTGATCCTTGCCACACAGACAATATCTAGTTTAGAAGTATCAAAGCAGAACTACAAGATGGGAGGAAAGCAAAATCATAGTCTATGAGAGTCTTTTAGAAATAGTGGCCACAGGAAAGGTGAGCATCTCATACCTGCCTGGGATTTCACAAAAGCACTTTGCTACTAGGTGAAGGGAAGGATCACACTTTACATAGGCACTCGACAGTAGTTTTTGAGACCATCATATACATCAAGCCTTCTTCTGTGTGATTTTAACTCACAGCCACCTAAGTTTTAGAGGGAAAATGAAAGAGTCCTGGGCAATGAAAATGGAAAGAGTAACAGGAAATTTAAACTGCAGGGAGGTTCCTAAGTTTTAAACTACTTCGAATGTGTTTTTTTCATGTGCTCTTTGCAACTTACCTGCAGGTCAAATAGGACAGCATTTATTCTAATCCTCTCAATAATAGACAGCGAAAATGAGATTCAATAGAAGAAGCTACTTAAAGTCACATAAGCTAGTGGCAAAGTAGCTTTTTTTTTTTTTTTGGTTTTTTGGTTTTTCTCCAGTACTGGGAACCAAACTCACGACCTTGCGCTTGCCAGGCAGGCGCTTTTGCCGCTGAGCTAAATCCCCAGCCCCAAAGTAGCTTTTTGAACAGTACTGTTCAGTATGGTAGCAACTAGCCACACAGGGCTATGGAGCATTTGACATGTACTGTAGGTGTACTATTGTAGATGTTCTGTATGCATAAAAAACACACCAGAGTTCAGAGATTTACCACAAAGGAATGTGAAATATCTTATTACTAATTTCTAATACTGATTACATTCTCTTAGGGATCTATTGGGTTAAATAAAATATATTATAGAAATTAATTTCATCTGTTTCTATTTACTTTTTAATACAGTTTTGAGAAAATTTACAATTATTTCTGTGCCTTGCATTTATATCTTGCATGATATTTCTTTTGCAACTCTGGGACTCAGTAATTTTTCAGGAAAATAAAAGGAGGAGAAAAATAGGAAAAAACTGAGTATTATGGGGTTTGAAGGAAAGCATATGACCTTCAGTGATAAGAGTGTGTCTCAATTTTGTCTCTCATTTTCTATTTAGTTTATTAAAAAAAATCAAGCACAAGTATTTGTGAAGGTAGTTCTGGGTATTATGCTGAGCATACTTTTGAGGAGAAGGGAAAAGGATCATAGCAGAGAGAATGATTATCTTTTCTGGAGTCTTTAATAGGATCCACAGGAAGGAAATATGAAAAAGAAAGAGTCTCATTAGACTTCGGCAAAACTATTCTAAAAGGGCCTTACCTCTTGTGGAAGTGACAAACCTGAGATTTTCTTGGCTGGGTTAGAATTCAGGCATTACATCCAAGGGCATATTGGCACCTAAAGGAAGTATTCCTGGTGTGTTGTACAAGCACATCTCTGTGACTCTACCCACAAGGGTGAGGACCTTGGCTGAGGACACGCAGTGAAGGACACTAAGAAGTAGCTGTATGAAAAATGCATCTGAGTAGGGACAGACACGTTGTAAAAGTAATGAACCATAAGATTTTGCAGTTGTCCCTTAATAGGAGCACTGTTAAGTAACACGGTGCTGCAAGAAGTTAGGGGTAACATTGCAACAGTTTTTTTATGAGCTTTATGGCCGTGTGCCCCTACTGCCTGTAAAAGGACTGGCCTTACTGTTATCACTTACAGAACACTCCACTTATTCTCTGCTAATTATTGTTGCAGATTCACGTCTCGGGAAAGATTAATATCTTTACAACAGCAGGTTTCAAAGTTTAGCAGCAAAGGAAAACTGAGCGATTACTGCAGATTTTCAAGGTGGGAGCCGAAGGAGGCTGGAGATACGCTTCTACGAAATTTGCAATGAAATTCCACTTCCAGAAATCTTAGTTCTACTTGAAATCTGTCATTTAAAAATTAATAACTGTTTTCCTTTAATACAGTCTGTGTAGAGAAACCCAACCCACTTCTGAACAGTTCTCCTTCCCAGATCCATGGAAATTCACTACTGTTGCTGACAAACAAAATGCCACAAGATTTGTCATACAAATCACATTATGAGAGGTTCCAAAAACTTGACAACGTTGACAGTTGTTTTCAGCAAATGGCTGCTTTACTCGGTACTGTCAATGTTGATGTCCTCGTGCACATGTAAAAGAGCAATGTGATTAAGGCAAGCTTGTCCACGCTATGTCTCAGCCAAGTTTTCCGTCTCCGCGTGGCACTGAAAGATTGCTCAGCTGTTGCAGATAAGGCAGAAATAGCTAGCAGATTTCTGCCATTTAAAAAAAAAAAAAGCAACATGCTCTGGGCATGCATTTCTGTAGGAATTTACCAACATCTGCTGCTGACCTAAAGTTTTGTGTAGAAGCGGCATATTTAATTTATAGAAGTCCCTCACGATGGTATTGGTCAAGATGCATTTCCTTAGGAAATAATCAGATGTGTTCACCAAGGGGAGACAGGTTGAAGTTGGATAACATTTACATTCTCTAAATTGTCGTTGGAGCTTCAGGCCTCGTACTTTTTTGGCCCATCCTAAATTTATTTTCTGCATGTTCTCTAAATTATATTTCGGCAGAGAAACTTTTTAGAAAGAAGAATAAAGAGCTAAGAGATTTTGGTGATTCCACAGAAGGCCTACACTTCACACTTAGCTTTTTTTTATAGGCTCTCTGAAAACGCTTGATTTTTGGAAGCTGATTTATTCTGGAAGAATTTTGTAGTTGAATTTTAGTGTGATTTAAAATTGTCATATGTGCTATCCATAAAAGAACATACAGGATATAGGTGTTTCCTGTTGGGAAGGTAACTTTCATCATCTCTAATTCCTTTGATTTTTGGATATCACCTTGTCTGCCACTTGCCGCTGTTCATTTTTGAAATTTCCTACCTATCTATAGTAACCTTTGTTTCTTTGGAATGCTCTTCAGGTAAAAATACAAAACTTAAGTTTGTCCCAGCAACCCAGACCTACCTCATGGTAATGCATTTGTTATTTGATGCATCTATTCTCGTTCTTGGTCACCTTCTAGTACAGCTGCATGCATTAACTGTCTGACTTGTCTTTGAAAGTCTTAAGCCACATTCTTTGGAACAGTTGCTTCATGTTGGTTGAAATTCTCGGTGGCACTTTTTTCCATTTGCAGGAGCCAACAGCCCCCATAGCAGACACATAGTTTCCAAGAACTTAGGCACGGTTCATGACTCCTGAATCTCAAAAATTTCACATAGAAAAAAATTTACATAGAAATTGGGATACCATGTACAGCATCTGAAACTTTTTGCTGCAAATTATAACTAGAAAGTAGATATTTGTAGTGTAAAGTTAAGTTAGAATATGTAATTTTAAATCATTTTCATTCTTATAGCTAGCAGAAGGACACAATTAGAAAAACCCACTCATAATAAGAAATCCTTCCAATGGCCATAAGCAAGTAATGAAAGATGTTAGCTTAAACATGCTTGTAGGAAAAATTAAGGATGAAAAGAGTTGTGAGCCAGAAAAATAGCTGCTTTTATGAAACAACTCTTTATTGTCTAATCTAGATTCACATTTTCCTGGGAATACCTTTAGGTTGTACTAAAAATACAGCAATTGAAAGTTCAAATTTTAAGTCCCAAATTACTGCCTTTCAGATCCATTGAGACATCTAAAAAGTGGGTCAAGGTAACAATGCATAATTTGATAAGTTAACAAAAAGTTGCTAATGGAAATAAAATGAAAATCAATATAATTGTGATAACCTTTAACACCTGTCTTGTTTCTATTGTCAGTTATACATTTTAGAAAGAAAAAAAAAGATTCTTGTGTAATATTTGCACCAGCTAGCATCTTTATTTTCACGCAGCCAAGGGAGAAGAGAAATTTCCCATACAGTATTCAGATCCTCTGATTAAGCAACTGATTAAAAAAACATGAGCAGTTTATAAAAAAAATGAATCAGAGTAAATACACAAAAGCAGAATGTGTATCAATAGAAAAGAGCAAACAGGCAGGAAAAACATGGGCATACTTTCTTTTTGTTGCTGATCTGCATTTCCCACAATTTCACAAATTTTTCTTTTGTAAACTTCTTTTATGATTATACTGACAGTGACTTTTGCACTTCATAACTTACAGAAATAACTTACGGAAATAAGGTAATGACATATCATTTATGAGATTCATGAAGTTCTGATCTTAACCTTGTGCTTGGGATTGACTTTATTTTTAATCTCAGAAGTTTATAATCTCTCTGAAACTCAAGTTTCTCAGTCGATATCTTCCCAGTGCTTTGGTGTAGTGCATTTATAGATATGATATTGTTAGACAAAAGCACAGAGAGTGAAGTAAATGAAACCATTACTTGTGCATATAATTTAAAAATTCATTTCTCAGAATGTATACTTATAAAAGTCACGTTCTTCAGTAAAACTGACCATACCTACCAAATTAACAGATGTCAGGAAATCAGGATTTTACTCCCATGGACTTCTTTGAAATATCAAAAATACATCATGGAACTATTGCAAGAAATTTCCCTTCCCACCACCCTGTGCTCCATGGGTGACTGAATTTATTAGGAAGTATAAAGGCTTCTCATTTGCTCTGGAACTTTCTCATGATACTGATAATTTCAGGAGACACAAATGATGTTATCAATTGTGCTATAAATTCTTATATAAAAGTTTTATGTTTTTCGGGGATGTACAAGATGAAGTCCTTTTTACCGAATATTTTTAGAGCTGAGAGATATTTTACTGCTTAGCTCATTTCTATGTTGCTTGGGTGTGCTGTGAAATGTTAGCTGGATTTGGAAAATGAAGTCAGGTATAAAATCGATGACCTTCTGTGAATGGGACATCTTTCTCTCCAGTGGCCACTCTTCTATGACGGTATTTCTGGAATGGTAATATATAAAGAGCTGTAAAAAGAGTAGACAGTAATTAAGTATATTCTGAAATTTTAAAATGGTATGTTTTTTTCTTTTGACAAGATTATCAAATGTGATTAAAGGCTATACTGGTCTGCTGCAACTTACAGAATAAAGTCTAGATCCCTCAGTGTGGTACATTAAAAACTTCCCATGCTGTCTGTGTGTTTTTCAGATATTTCTGTATTCCTCCTTCCCAGCTTCACCAAGGTATGAATTGCCAAATATTAGCCATGTCCTCTTTGTAACTGGAAGGCCTGCTGCCAGGAAACTTCCAGTTTTATCCACCATAGGCATAAGTATTCAGTCTTTCAAGACAGGGTCCAAATGACATCTCTTTTGAGAAATATCTCTGACTATTGCAGGAAGGTAATGCCCTTTATTTCTATTTCTGGCATTTATTCTATTTTACTGCTTAGTACTGGAAGATATGTTTATTTCCCAAGCAAGACTGTGAGCCTGTGCATGTAAGAATTAATTATATTCATTCTTGTATCTCTTGGACTTTGAATAGTACCTGACTTATTTGATAAATATAAATATTTATTAAAGGAAATGAAGCTTTGTACAATATCTGTGCCCCAGGCTCCGATCATTGGTGGCAGTCCATCTATCATCAGAATCTCTCATACTAGGCATGCTGAGAAATCTACCCACGAAAGAAGCATTCCTCATGCTTGGCATTACCATTCAACAGTCCTTACAGGGTTCATTTACCTTAAATAATGTGTTTGCTTTTATGTGCAGTTCAGTGTACAGCCAACACCATTGCTTTTAGCACCACACTTCATATGAAAGAGCTAACTGAGGTGCACTGTTATTCTTCAAAGAGTAGCAGAAAAAATTCCCACCATTTTTATTGAAAAGGATTCATTGGGGTTCAGATCTAAAGTTGGTAAAGAAAATCAGCAATAATGCCTCAACTATCAATGCCTTATGTAAGAACTGGTCATTATTTCTAGCACCCAGATCATAACTGGGAATCAAGAAGTACTCAAAAAATGCAAAGGACAAAAAAGTGCACAATATCGATAATAGTGAAAGCCCCACATACCTGCCCAGACAGAACCCACTCATTTTTATTTTGCATACAGTTCCTATAAGCTTTATTTGTTTGTTTTCATGGCTTTAGGAGATTATTGGGGCCAAATTATTCAAACCTGCAATCACAGGACTTCTAGATTGAAATAAAGCACGAAACAAGATGAAGGAAACAGGAAACACCAGCTAACGATTGCAGAATGTCAGAGAAAAGATGTTTTTTTAGAAAGGTAAAATATATTTAGGCTGTTTGTGGGACCTTTCAGTGTAGTTCTACCTCTACTTAGCTTAGCCTTCCTTTCAAATCAAGGCCAATACTTCCAGCTGTTCCTTGCTTCCTTCTCTGCTCTCTCAGTTGAGACCCATCTCTCCCCGTCTCTATCTCAAGATCGTTGCCCATGTTTTTCTGTTCACTGCACACCATTCCATGTCTCAAATCCTTAGTGATGATCACACATGGAAATTTAAGATGTGACTTAGCATTTGAATACTTCTTTACCAAATGACATACAAACACACGCATGTGCGTGCATACACACACGGAATAAAAACTGCTTCTGAACCCCTAGGACCCCGGTATTTCCACATGAGCTCCCATGTGTATCCGATCTTGCTTTGATGTACCATTGTACCTGATGGTTAGATGTTCTCAGTACCTGCATGCCAGCCTGGTCAAAATGCTGAGTCTACCTCTTCTCAGGGTATTTCTTACTTGCACTTTCTAACTAATGATAAATTCTGGACAACCTGACTATGGAAACTTGGGGTGACAACTTTTAACAACGCTGTATTTTGTAGCTGGCTCTCCAGAAATCTACAATGAAATGCTCTGAGGGACAATGGCTATAAAAGCTCCAGGGATACAGAAAAGACTTGCACAGCAAGTGCAGATATTCACCACAGCATCGGTCGTTTGGCTTTGAACTACAATGGACATGCTCTCCCCCATCCAAAGAATGAGTCTTCCCTGATAAAATGCTATGTTGCGACTTTCATTTTGTGTCTCACTGATTGTCATAACTGTGCACCGACAGAAATCTCCAGCCTGGAGTTTGTGGAGTCGTGCAGCTTTGCCACCTAATAGAAGAGCGTGCCTGGGGCTTTCATGTGTGTAACATTGTTTTGCTGACTATGAGCTTTGAGCTCCTAGTGTTAGCACCTTCTACTTAGTGATAATTTACTATTTGATTCTATGCTTATGTTTTAGATCAAGCTCTTGTGGTACAATTTAGGCACTTTTATTTGCATTCCTGTTGGCTTAGATAAAATTACAACACATGGCTTAATTAGTAAGATGTGCATGCTCCCAGGGGAAGGCACACTTTCCGCCATTGCTTCTCCCATTCCCAGAACATTACATTGTGGAAATGGCGCTTTTGTAAAGAGAATCGTGCCATAGTGGTGCTTACTATTATTTAGCAGTTATATGAAGTGAACAGTTAATAACTGAGCCACTCAAACACAAACACTATAACTTATTATGGTTGCAAGTGTGGTCTCAAAAATCCAGTTACTTCTACCATTAAGATTGTCGCAAGTAAGCTAACCGGACAGCCACGCCCCCCCGCCCCAAAATTTGAAGCTTTTGGGAAACTGAACAGGTGCATTATTTGTGAACTGTATGATATTTTAATATCCATTCTTTGGGGTTTTCAGGGCTTCCAGTCTTCAGTGGAAATACCTGTTGCAGGATAAGATGCTAATATTGTAATTAATACCCTAATTGAAGTCAGTAGTCAAGTTCGTGAAAGGGAGGCTCTTGGAATATGCAAAGGGGTCACCCGGAAGTAACAATGAAAGGTGGCTAGAGGAGTACTGAAATTCAGAGCCAGAAACGTTAATGTTTGTTTGTTATCTGCTTTACTGAAGTTATGTAAATTGCTAAACTCTAGCTACACGATTAATTTCCTGAGCCAGGCTGCATCTATCTGTCATATTCTTTCCTTTAAAAAACTTTTATTTTATTAGTACACATTTGCAGTGCATGAGGTTTAATTCACCTTGAGGAGCCCGTGCCTGTACATAATACAGCCAGATTCTCTTGTATTCTCCTTTCCTTCCCCTCCCACCTCCCTGTTTTCATCTCTAGATCACCTTTCCCCCTTTTTTAATTGTTATCATTATTATTATTCTTAGGTCATTTAAATTTGCATTCAAAGCACTTTGAAGATATCAATAAGTAATACAACCATTATTATTTTCCTACAACTTTGTCTGTTTGTATTATTCTTACACTATTTTGTAAATGGATATCTGTTTGTTAATATGTTTTCCTTCTTTTATTTCTTAAAAAAAAAAATTCGCATTCAGAAGGGGAGGCAAAAAGACCTATCTCCAGTTTTTAAAAGAATTTGTACGCTCAGTTTTGTGAAATCATAAGAGTTTTCAATCATGTGGAATGACTTCAAATCAGTAATAAAGTCTCCTGTCTCAGAAGGACTCAGGCCTCAATACCTCACTACTGAATCCTGCCATTCATTTAAAGAGGAAGTAATACAAGTAGTTCTCAACACTCCAAAAAGTTAAGAGGAAGGAATTCTTCCAAACTAGTTCTATGACTGCAGTATTACTGATATTGATAAGGACACAGCAATAAAAGAAAGCTACTGGCTATTATTCCTGATGAACATAGATGCAAAAATCCTCAGCAAATACAGGAAACTGAGTACAAGAGCACATTAAATGATTATTCTCGGCTAGGGATATAGCTCAGTGCCATACACACCTGCCTGGCAAGCGCAAGGTCCTGAGTTCTAACCCTGGTATCACAAAAAAAAAAAAAATTAAAAAAAAACCTTCGCATTTAAATGATTATTCTCTGTGAGCAAGTAGCATTTACTTTTGGAATGGAAATCAGTACATGCTATACAACACAACAGAATAAAGGTGAAAAACTGTATTGTCTTTGTAGGTATAGAAAAGGAATTTGATAAAATTCAACACCCATTCATGATAAAAAATGGAGCAAATTAGGTCCAAAAGGACATATCTCAATATACTAAAGGCCATATTTATAAACTAATAGCTGATATCATAGTGAAAGGGAAAAGCTGAAAGCTTTTTCTCCAAGTTCTATAGTAAGACAGAGATGCCCACTTCAACTACTTCTGTTCAACATAGTGCTGGTATCCTAGCCAGAACAATCAACCAAGAGAAAGAAAAAAGGGCATAAAACTGGAAATGAGGAAGTCAAATTGTTACATGATCTCATATGTAGAAAACTCCAAAAAGCCCATCAAAAATGACCAACACTAATACATAAATTCAGCAAGGTTGCAGGATAGAAAATCAGCATACAAAAATTGGAAGTATTACTGTACACCAACAGGCAATTATCTTGAATAGAAATCAAGAAAGCAATCTCATTTACAATAGCTTAAGAATAAATAACTAAATTTAATCTCTTTTGTTAAACTTATCCTAGTTATAATTTTTCTAGTGAAAATGATAAAATATTAATGAAAGGAATGGAAGAGGATACACAAAAATGGAATAATATATTGGTTTATGTATTGGAAAAAATCAGTATTTTTAAAATGTGCATCGTGCCCAAAGCAACCTGCAGATGCAATGTAATCTCTGTCAAAATGACACTCTTCATAGAATAAAAGAAAGCAAACTTAACATTTGTATAGAACAACAAAAACCCTAATAACCAAAGTCATTTGCACAAAAACAACAAAGTATGATGTATTATACCTGACTTCAATATAGTGTACAAATCTGGAGCCATCAAAATAGTGTAATATTGGCATATAGCCAGACACATACAACAGTGGAAGGAATACAGAACCTAGAAGTGAAACCATGAATCACAACCAACTGATTTTCCACAAAGGAGGAAACATAGCCTTTTAAAAATAATTGATGCTCCTGCAATTGAATATTCATGTGCAAAAGTATACAACTAGCAAATGTGATGTATGTCCACAATGGAATACTACTGAGCCATTAAAAAGAATACAACCCTGTCTTTTGTGACAACAAAGATGAAACTGGAGATCACCAAGTGAAATAAGCCAGGTTCAGGGCCAGGTACGTGTGATCTCATGTACAGATGAAATCTAAGCTGGTTGATTGGATAGAAGTTGAGAGTACAGTTACAGTTTCCAGAGGACGGCAGGTGGGGAAGGAGGATGGAGACTCGGGTTAGACAGCAGCAAGGCTTTCTGATGGGTGATAGCACAGAGGTTGACTACAGAAAACAGCAACGTACTATATTTCAGAAAGCTAGAAGGAAGGATTTCGAGTGTTTTTTGTAGAGAAGTAATGATAAAAGTTTGAGGAGATAGATACGCTTAACCGGATTTAAACAATACACAATGCATATGTGTATGGGAATGTGACATGAGTCTCCCATAAATTAATGTCATTTTTACTTTTCTGTGCAGCACTTAAAAGTAAATTTAGTTTAAAATGTTATGATTTCTCCAGTTTTTCCATTTTATCCCATAAAAGTAGGTGCTTTTTATCACCTATGACCTCTTAAGTTCTTTTCAGCCCTAAATTCCTGTGGTTCTCATATTGTATTTTTATCTTCGAAGATTTCTCAAGATGTGTGGCTCTACTTCTCATTGGAATAGGGGCGCCGAGGTGACGCTTATCTGTCTGTGGTCAGCGGCCGGGTTGTAGTCTAAATGGGAGGAGCTGATCCCACTGAGATAACTGTTCAGTAATATTTTTTGCCATGAGTCTAGGATTTAATTATATTTGACTCAGCATACGGCCTTGTACATATATATTCTTTCTCTTCTATTGTATTTTTGGATTTCTACAGATAATAGGTAGCACTGAGATTTTCAAGGAGGATTTATAAGATACTCAGAAATGCTTCCTATTGTATTTCTGGAAACCTGTGTCAGAAATACACTGCCTAGAACCCAGCAGACTGGAGGACCTTAATTTGAAAGACTTCTGTGAATACTCGTAGGTATTTTTTTCTACAGAAGAGTAACTGAGCTTGTACTAATCATGTGAGAAGAAATTTGTAGAGAACATTTTGAAAAAAATCTAGCAATAATATATTCATTTTATAATATAGTTATTCATTTCACTGATAGAAAGCAGAAAGTATTATAAACAGTAGACATTTTGTTATGTCTTTTGATTTAAATAAAAAGAAATAGTTTAGTAAATCAATAATCAGATTTGAACTGCCCTCAGATACATAGAAAATACATAGAAAACATAGAACTTGCATCTCTTAAAAATGTAATAATTACAGAATTGAAAAAATAAAGCATTAATAAAGGAGTATATTATATGTAAAATTCCTGACGAGATTGGTAGATTTTATTTTATTTTATTTTATTTTTTTTGTTGTTGTTTTTTTTTCCTGGTACCAGGAATCAAACTCATGACCTTGCACTTGCCAGGCAGGCACTGTGCCACTGAGCTAAATCCCCAGCCCCACTGAGATTGGTAGATTTTAATTCATGCAGTTTTTACAACCTTGTCCACAAATGAAGACTTACTACCTAGCTGTAAAGTTGGTGAAGTCAGTGTGACTTTTAAAATATTGAATGTAAACGTCAAAGATATAAGAAAGCAAGGATTTTTTTTTATAATAAGCATGCTTTGAAAAATGGCACAGAATCTGCTTTGTTATTTTGCAGCATTAATACATATAAATGAAAAGACAGTCACAATAAAAGGCCGTTGTATTTAATGTTGAAACTCTTAGAACAAACCCTCTGTCCTGTGGTTGTACAGCTTAAATCGATGGTGGAAGCCATTTCTGCATGAGCACGAGCCTAAAGCCCAAGTCCTTAGCCTGGAGTGGAGCAAAGGCTTGGGCTGTCTCATCCACGGCCCACAATACAGTTTCCCTAGAAGGAGTTCTCAAAGAAGCGTGCTCCTGCCTGCAGTGGCTTAGATGACTCACTCCTGTCACAGGGCATCAGTTCCCTGGAGCCACTGAGACTTTTGTGATTTTCCTTCTCGGAGAAGGAATAGATGGGTTTATTTTAAGTATCAGGCAAAGGGATCGTTAGTGGGAATTCTGCAAGAAACTACCCAGCCTATGAGCTGGATAGGAATCGTTCATATTCTTAAGATAAGTTACTTTAAAATATGAAGTGTAATTACCCTTGAAGCGTTACTTTGAGCCTTTTTTTTTCTGTTCCCTCCTTTTCTTTTCTTTGAGGGTAAAGGAAACACTTAAAATAATGACGGGGGTTAGTGATATTTATAGGTTAGATTTGTCTGACAGCCTCTCTTTTCATCTTAAAATAAACAGGTGACCCTGTGTAAAATCACCATTATGCACTCTGAGTATTTTAGATCTGACTTTTATGGTTGGAATGACCCTAGCATCACCTACAGAGATCAGCATTGCCTCCCTCAATTTCCAGCTTGAATCTGTGGAAATCACAGAAAACTAAGCTGTGGTAGGTGCTTCTGCTGTCAAGCGAAGAACATCACCTGCATGGTGAGACGCACAGACAGCTCACTGACCCAAGGTTTATGCAAAGTCCTCGCAGTCATTCAGGGCATCCCTGGCAGTTCTGAGACAGCATCCCTGCCCTTACAGCCCCTCAATGGCTCTGACTTGCTGCTGAGAGGCAGGCCACTATGTCAACGGAAGCTCCTCGATTTCACAGGGTCTGCTAGGCAGAGCAAGTGGCCACCAGTCCTCTCTTAGCGCAGCTTTGGCCCCACTCTCTGGAAAAACACATCGGTACATTTGCAGCTGGTGGGAGCACTGCTTTATTGCCCCTTGTGGAATGCATGCCAAATAAAAACCACCCTGATTTCAAATAGGCGATCGTGTACGCTTTTCAGGTTATTTGGATTTTCAAATACGCATAGCCCACCATCACTATAAGAAATTCTCTCAGCTGCTAGCGTGTGACAGTCTGTGACTTTTCAACTCCGGGAATGATACTTATTTCTCTCTCTGTCCCATTCAGAACAACTTCTCCTTTATTGCATTTAGAATGGTGTAACTGAAAGGCAATAAGGAAAGGCAATATCATCGAGTGGTTCACATTACGCTGAATTTTATTGTCGGCTGACATTGTGGGTGAACCTCTGCAATCCTTGAAAGCAGCATAAAGGCAAAGCCTGCTTTTAATGGACTGAAGAAAAATATTCTGACACAGTGATAAGTGGGGTGACTTCTAGAAATCATGACTTGAAAACATTTTCTGAGCAAGTGCTATTTCTGTTGTCCCAATTCACAAAATGATATTAAAACAGCCTGCCATGAGCCAGAACTACTAAACTTTTTCCCCCTAAGGGCAGGGCTTCATTTTTAAAGACAATTCCTTCAAATTCCAGATTTTTAAAAAAGAAGAACTTGTCTTCCATTCTCTTCTAATTCTTCTCCTAAACTATTACCTCAGAAGTATGAGAATTTAGAAGTTGTGACAGTATTCAATTTAATCTGTTTATTTTCTAATTATAAAATTGGCAAATAACTGGTTTTATAGTTATAATATTTATGTTTTTTTCATAGAAAACATCCAAACCTTTGTGTCCATTATTCCCCACTCCCACACTACATGGGTTTGTGCATTATTTGAGTCTGAATTAGTTTAGAGAGCTCATGTCAATGTATGTTCTAACTATCATGACTTTTTTTTTTTTTTCGGTACCAGGAATTGAACTCACGACCTTGCACTTGCCAGGCAGGCGCTGAGCTGTTGAGCTAAATCCCCAGCCCCTACCATGACATTTTTGAGTAGAAGGATTAGGGATCCACCAAACCTGTGTGTTTCTCTCAGATTACTAGGCTCCCATTGGAAAGACGCATTTTTAGTATAACTGAGAACTTAGAGCAGAAGTGACAGATTTTTACAGGATTCCAGGAGAACAATCCCTTCTTTTACTAATATAAACACAAACTAGTTTTCCTCTCCTTTATCCTCTACCAGGTTTGTGCCCCTGTTCTACCTGTCTCCCCAGGTAACCTCTTCTGTTGTTATGCCTGGCACATAGTAGGTGCAGAGTCAATATTTGTGTGCAGGAATGAATGAATGAAGGTGCTCAGGATACAATGGCTGCTTGGTTCACTTTCGTCTGCTGGCTCGTAGCAATCTTCAGTGTATAAACTGGATGCGTTGTTGACAGCTTTCTTTGCTCTTTGTGTGTCCAAGCTAAGAATAAACAGCGCTGAAGGAAAGGGAGTACTTCATTCATGGGGCCGTACACCACCATCAGCTCAGTGAAGTGTACCACACAGAGCCAGTGATCACGGAAGACAGGCAACCCCAGCCCTGTCATTAAATATAGAAGCCTGTCTTCACTGTTTTTGTCCAAACAGACTCTATATTTTGGAAATTTCCACCACGCTTCCTTTGGAGTTGCTCCTTTTCTCAAGATACCAGGGCTTGAGCTGCACGAAAGCAGGGAAACGAGTGACGTGGTAGCTATCTGTTCCCTCATTCAGGGTGAGGGGTCCACCATGTTATTGCTTCTCTCAGCTCTTATGTCCCTGAAAATTTCTCTGCTCTCATCTTTCATTCTGTTTTTTGTATGGTTTTTTCGAGGGGGTATCTCTTTTATGAAAAGTCATCTCCTAGGTGAAGTCACCTGATATAGTGAGTACTCAGACTACAGTCATGACCATAGGGACCCTAGAAGCTGGTATTTTGTTGTAGGAATTTAGGTCCACAGAGAAATATTTCCTCTTTATATGACTAAATAAAAGTAATAACCACACATGCCCGTACTTTAAAATGAACATCTGTCATGTGGAAACTCAGGTAAAATAGGTAAAGTTATTTGTGGATTACAAAAAACGCTTCATATTCAAATGCTTATTACTTTCATTAGTGAAATATGTTGTCTATATTGTGTATGTGTGTATGTGTGTGCACGTGTGTGTGTATATATCTGTGTGTGTATATATCTGTGTGTATCAGGTACCATC
This sequence comes from Chinchilla lanigera, assembly GCF_000276665.1. NCBI lineage: Eukaryota > Metazoa > Chordata > Mammalia > Rodentia > Chinchillidae > Chinchilla > Chinchilla lanigera. Next base: position 22,500,741 of record NW_004955418.1, on the reverse strand, counting down.
TCTGTTTGGGTCTATTACAAGAATAAGATATTTAGTTGTTTACACAGTGCTGAAAATATCTTCACCAGTTTTATAACTTTAGAAAGCAGTTGTATCTTAAGGCCATAATGTAAACTGAAATAAATCAGATATACAAGTTTAAATATGGCATGGTATCTTCTGTATAAGAAACTCAAAAGTACAAATGATTTAGATAGACAGTAAGAAACAGGAAGATAGATCTTTTCCAAATGGGAAGAGGACCAAGAATTGGAGGGAGGGAGGAAAGACGGGAGGGAAAAGGGATAAAAAATGAATTGAGATGTGCTCTGTGCATGCACCAACTTCCTACAAGAAGTGCAATCATTATATTCTGCAAATATGTATCAATAAAAATTAAAATTAAAATTCAGTTGCCCATGACCTGATGCTGTTTCCATGAATGATGGGCAGTGTACACGGTGGTGATCCTGTGAGATTATACGGTACCTCCTAGTGACAGTGTACCTCTCTCAGCTTGTGTAAATACAGTCTGATGTTCACAGAACAGCAAACTGACTTAGTGACACATTTCTGAGCGTGTACCTTCCTCATGGAGTGATGCAGGACTGTGCCTTGATTCTTAATTTAATATTTTCTTTAACATTTGAACGCTCTAAACTAAAAAATATTTTACACGTGTTAAAATGTTTTATTGAAATATTTTGTTTAATATTGCCAAGAACATACTAAAATAAGAAAGTAGGTGAGAGTAAAGCTGAAGCCATGACAAAAGAAGATGCATGCCACTGCCATTGCCACTGAGGCGACAGAGGGACAGCCAGGTGGTGACTCTTTGTATCTCTGGCAGTCATCCCCTTCCTGAGTGACACCAGGGTCTGCGGGGTTTGTCGGAAGATGTCTGCATTCTCTCCTTTCTCCAGATTTTATCCTAACTCCAGGAAACCAGAACATGCTTCTATTCCACGTTACCTGGAAAAACCAAACTGTACTCATGCTACGGTGAGAAAATGGAAGAGTACCTTAGCTAGAAATCATTTGGAAACTGTAAAATAGTGTTTAAATCTGAGGTAAGATTCAGGATGCTTAAGATATAAATTAGCCTCAAAATTTAAATGTTCTTCAAGGGTACGTTCATTTGGTGGTCAACTTGAATTTCCACTGCAAAACATATTCCTAGACTTTTTGAGGTAGCCTCGAGGTGGTCGGGACTTATGCATTCCAGTGGCTCCCTACTTACCTCAGTACTGATGTTTGGACAATTTAAACTCCTTGGCAGAAAATGTAGTTGTGAAACTTCTAGGGAATTGATATAGTATTCTTTATCCAGAGTCATACTGACTATCACTTAGCATAAATTGTTGTCAGCATAAGATCTTTTTTTAAATAACCTCACATCTCTTTTCCTGCCTCAGAGAAATGCTATGAGACACAGGCACAGTGGTAGAAAAGCCGTAACTGAGAAAAGGAAGCTGAAAGAGAAATCTATTAGAAGGGCCAACAGAACACAGATCAGACAATAGCGGATATTAACAATGGTGACATAAGACAGAAAATTTAAAATTTTCTTCTAAAACCTGTCCTGATACAGGTAAGGGCAATTATAAAACATCTGAACAACTATTTAACAAATGTGGTTAAAATTAAAACACTTCCCTAGTTTATGGATGGAATTAAGAGGTATTAGGAAAATGTATGTCCAGGATATATCCATGAGTGAGGTGGCATTTAGAACGGAAGGTCATCTTTATCTGCTCCTGTAAAAGGTGACCTTCTTCCTGCCTCTTATGTTCTTTCTAGACTTAACTCTCAGATGTTTTGATGTAAATCAAAGATATTCTTTGGTAGATGGTGGCCTATTAAATCACTCGTCAAAAGCACAAGAATTGACATATAGGCTACCTGGGAAAATCTATGATAAACACATTTCTCCTGTTTTTCTTTGATGCCAACATGTTCACTACCATACTCACAACACTGCATGTAAAGCTACTGCTACCACAAAAAATAGTGCCCGAAGACAGAGAAGACAGGGAATCCATAAATGTGACCCCCAGATCAGGGTTTGCTGTTGCTATATTGAGAAAATTAGCATGCAAATTAGCATGAAGTAAATGCTTCATTTTTTTCCTTCCAAGGGAGAAAGGCCCTCTGCGGTGAAAGTAATTATTCATTTGTTTAGTGCTGCAAGTGAGACGGAAACTAGGGTTGATCTAAGGAGGCCTCCGCTGCCCGTCATGCAATAGTTTGGCCATGCAGGCATCCATACTCTGCTCACTTCTCAAACACATGAGTCCAGTGCATTTAAGAAACAGCAAATTGCTCCTGCAAAGAAATAACCCTACCAGCTCGCAGAGCCCTGGGAACGCTAAGGGGGAGACGGGAGTGATGCACACGCAGCTTTCTCTATTTCCTTTTTCTCAGGCTTGGGCACAGACTGCTAGTAGCCAACACATTACATAGAGGCTAATTTAACCCTTTTCATTTTCTGCTCATCGTCTGGGATTTGTTTAGTATGACCGCCACTAGCGCAACAAAAGTCACCTATATTATAGCAAAAGGTGGGTGATCTCTTGGGAATATTGCAGGGAGACTCTACCTGAGATTCTAGAAAGTACTAGACCACTGCATATCAAATTCTGCAATTTGGTCATTTCTAAGCACCCGTTAAAATGCCAAATCACTGGTTCAATGGACTGTCCAGCAATAAGCCATTCAATACCTAATACCAGCAAATCCATGCTGCCATTCCATATTAGCCAGTTTGGGTTGGACACTTGACGCCAAGAAGCATGCATTTTTTAAGGTAAAAAAGTGCATTGGGAGGACACTGCATACTAAATTACCTTCCCAGTCTAACTCTGTCCTTCGGTTTTTATTGCCTGAACTGGCACCAAAGCAACTCCTTGAAAATAACACATTCCTTGTCCATTCAGCGGTTAATGATGCTTAAAAAAAAATCACAGTTTGTGACTGTGACCTAAATTATGCCAGAAGCTGTAAAAGCATGGTTTCTTTAAATTCAAATATGACCCACATGCTTCAAAACTACTACACTGACCCTATAGTACTGTTGCTGAGTGTGCATGTCCTCACATAAACACGCGCGCGCGCACACACACACACACACCGCACTTGGCGTTAAATAACTCAATAAAAGAAATGTCATTTTTCAGACTTCCATGTTAAAGAAAAGGCTCATGAAAGAGATGTAAGTGAGCTTTAAGCCAAACATTTGTTTGGCTTTGCTGCAGCAGGCTGCAGGAATGTAAACTTTTTTTTTTTTCTTCAATGACTTCAGCTCCTAATTTGAAAGCTAGGATTTTTAGGAGTGAGCAAGAGACTATATTTGGCCAAAAAATCCTGCTGGCTCTCCTTAGCCAATCTGCACATTCAAAACAATACTTCTTTATCAAAAAAAAACAATAGTCTGTTTTATTCACAGCACATGTAGAAGTTGGAACATCGACTAAATTCCACTTTCTTCTCTCGCAGCATGTCTGTAACCAGCTAATGAGCTGCAACAGAGGCTGGCCTTCATTTTCAGCAAATTAAGTTCATCCCTCACAGGAATTGTGGTCTGGCTGTGGCACCGCTCCTAGGTATGGGTGGGATTTGTTTCTCCTACCAGTTGTAGGTTAGCCACATGGGTACGTGCTGTCGCACCACACAACAAAATTCTCTCTATAATAACCAGTCTAAGTAGCCTTTTACCCCACAAAAGTAGATCCCATTTAATTTACTTTGTGTTTATAGCACTCCCTCTGCAACCGCATCACTGGCACAGACTGATATTTATACAACTTTTTATTTTAAACTATTTATTTGGAGTTGAGACTTCAGTAGCACTCCCTGTCAGATTCATTGACCATGCCTAAATCCAGGATCCTGAGAGGGTAAGTGGGGAAGAAGGATGTGTGCTCCCGGGGTTCTCCTCTCCACTGTACACACTCACACTCACAACTTGCAGGGAAGGAGAGAGGACACACGTGTGCTGGTTGAATTTGCCAAAGTGTTTCTAGGAAATTCAATGTTGATGGGGAATTTAAAAAGAAGTGCTTTTGCTTAATGTGTCTCTAGGTTGCTTTGACAAAACACTTGATCAAATTTGTCATGTGACTTGGAGCTGTAAGTTCAGAGGTGGTAGGGTTCTTAGGGATCTCTTTGCATACACAGTGAACTGTTCCACTACTTAATTATTCTACTGGGGAGTCTCCATTCAAATAAGAACTTGCTGCAGAGAAACTTCTGCTTTGGAGCTTTACTACAGGTTATATTTTTCTTAAATAAAACTTTCTGTTTCTTTTTAGCCTTTAAAGTGAGAGAAGGGACGCACATTTGAAAGAGACATGTAACAACATAAAATATAATGCCAGTTTCTCATTCCATTTGGGTAATGAGCCTTATACAATTTCCTGATCTGTGAAGAGTGCTGTGTTACTTTCCTCTGCAAGTAAAGTCTTGCTTCAATCCTAACCCTCTCTTACATTCTTCACTTTGTAGACACCACCCCATTTTCAAGATCTAGCTTATGTGTTATCTCTTCATGGAAAAGTTCCCCCCCCCCAAAAAAGGCATGGGTTTTGTAGTGGAATAAGATAGTTAAGAGTTTACATTCTGGTGGGTACCAGAGAAGGAGTCCAAACAATGCCTGGTATGGTGAAGGAGCAGAGAAGAACTATGAGTGTGCAGGTCCTGGATGAGCCCTACTTGCCTGGAAGCATGGATGGAGACCAGTGCCAAAGGAGGGGAAGTCCCCGGAGCGAGGATGGAATGATGACCGACAGTAATGACTGGATTCCTTACCCAATTTTCCCCCCAGAGTCCCCTGCATTTTAAGCCCCTAGAAGATAGAGACAAGTGGAGGACAGGAGTGGTCAAAGATCTTATTTCTGCAACAATATGAGCTTGGATTTCAAATAAAAAAAGAAGTTACAGGAGAAAGTAAAGTTATGTGTAGATATTTACACATCTGAGCTTGGTGGCTCCAGCTTTGTATGTGACAGAGAAAACAATTCAGATTCTTGTATCAAAGAGTGTGTGACACACAGTAGGCTCACAGGAAGCAGTTGGTAACAGAGCCAACCAATCTCGTAGAACTGGAGCTCTACCCCAACTGCTCTGGATCTTTGATCCCGTTTCCCGCTTGGGTCAGAGTGAAACAGTCCTGTCTCATTTTTGCCTGTTGCACGCCAGCTTGGCCTGTTTACTCCTGTGGTTTCTCACATTCCCAAACAATGCGGCAGTGCTTGAAACGACACTTCAGCCTATCCCCGAGCATCTCTCCTGCCCACCTGAAGTACAGCGGCTCTGCTTTGGTGCCCTGCACGCCAGCTGCTGCAATGCTTGCTGTCACTAAGCCTCTACGTGCGTCCAGCCCTGAGGAGTGAAGAGGACCACATCAATGCTGAAACTGGCTGTCTTCCAGAACCGCTCTGTGGGTCACTCTGCCTTGTGCTTTGCCTTTCAGTGGAGAAAGGGGCCTGGGATGGGTTACAGTCTATGAAATAGAAACAGCATGCCCAGTATGTGGGTGGAAACTTCCCTTTTCCCTCTTGAGCAGAGAAGATCGGATGAAAGATGTTCCACTTGTATACTCCCTCCTCGTCTCATTTGCCCAGCGTTTTTCTGTTTCTGGCACCTGTCAGCCAGATGAGGTATCTGCTGACTTCTAAGCTCTGCAGAGTAAAGAAGCCTGCTCTGTTTCACCCTTCAACCTTTCCTGAGGCCTCTTGCGGGTCCCCCCTGCATGATGGAGACACCAGTGTCCACCTCTTGCCAGTCATATTGGTGTGATGTAAATAGTTGTCATGCACATTTAAACTTTAAAGGAATTAAATGTTGATAGATATTGTTTTCATGACTTACTCCTCAGATGAAGCCAGGAAATGGCCAACTGCTTTCCTCCCTACCTCCACTCCTCTTGTGCAGATCTATTCAAATATTTTGATTGCAACAGCATAACACTCAATTCAAATTGGCCCAATGGACATGGAAGGGCCTCTTACCCAACAGATGGCAAAGTGTAAGCAACTCTATTGTGTCACTAAAACTTGACTTTTTTCTTTTCCCTCTGCCTTCTAGAGCCTCCTGGAGTGACAAGACAATGGCCAGCAGAGAACCCCACTGCTCCCTGCTTTCTCGTCCATGGCTTATGGACACATGGCGGCTACTAAAGACTTTATTCCACCCAGGAAGGTTCAGCAAGTATGTGCTTAAATTTCATCTGTCCAGTTTTGAAACACGCATCCCCTGTGTGGAACAGATCTGTCTCCTCCTTTTCCATAATTTCTCTCTCTTACAATCTCTTTGGTTAAAGTAGAAAATGGGATGGCAGCAATATAACATATCAGTGAATCTACATGAGAGCGTAATGAAGAATAGACCCTCAGTGACACAGGCTCCAGCTGCTTGTAATTAATCACTCTCAATTAATCAATCAATTGAAACCAATTGGAGCTGTGAAAAGAAATTGGCCAAGCTGTGTTCAAGCTCTGACATTGCCGCTTACTAGATGTATAATTCCAGTCAATTTGTTTAACCTCTCAGAAATCTTGTTTTTTTGCAAGGATCAACTAGGATATTTGTAAAACCATGTTGAAACTTCTCCAAATGCCAGGCATTACTGTTGCTGTTTTAAATTACATAAAGAGAGTAGTCATTTTAAGGTTCTTGAGTATATCAGCATCTTCAAAAATAAAAGTTGATGGACAATTTGAAATGATCAAGTGACTTGCTAGCTGTCAAGAATGTGATTATTGATAATCGTTAATATTAATTAACAATAGGGAAAATATAAAATGATATGGTGTCTTGGTTACTTTTCTCTCATTGCTGAGACAAAATACCCATGCCCGAATTGAAGAGGGAAAGGTTTATTCAGCTTACAGTTTGTGGAGGTTTTGGTCCATACTTGTCTGGCTCCAAGGCAGCATGGCATGTGGTAGAAGGCAATAGCTCATGGTGGTGGAAAACACCAAAAGCAGCAAGAGCAAAAAGGGAAGAGCAGCCCACAAGCCTCTTTTCCTCCCTAATATTATATGCAGGCTACCTGCCCCTGCATGAGTGTAGTGCTCACACCCATAATCCCAGCATTGGACCATGGATCAGTCAAAAACTCTAGAAGCCCACCCCATGACTGCATGAGGCTCTGAGGGGACATCTAGATAGAAACCATGTCATATGGGAAGTTGCATCTTCCAACCTATACCTTGAGAATGTATTTCTTTTTTTTTGTTTGTTTGTTTTTTTTTGTTTTTCTTCTGGTGCCAGGAATCGAACTCACGACCTTATGCTTGCCAGGCAGGTGTGTTGCCGCTGAGCTAAATCCCCAGCCCCAGAGAATGTATTTCTTTTTTCTTTTTGGATAGGTACTTATAAAGTTAAGAACCTTCTGTATATTGGCTAGAACTATGTCTAACCCTTTCAGCTCCACTCCCTCTAATTTATCTTCATACCTTTGCTAAAACAAGCCAGGGTCAAACCATCCACATCTTTGACATTCTGCTTCTATCACGATCATTGCAAACCTGGACCACTGAACATTCAGATCTTTTCTGTTGTTCATCTAAAAAGTTATCAGACTTACCCCATTGTCACTTTTCTCCCTTCTGTAACCTGCAGGCTGGGTCTGTCTTACTTCTTCTCTCTGGTGTGTGAGAATCATCCAACCAACATCCAACCATCAGGCTCCAACTGATTCCCTCTTGTTTATAAAGTGCGGCTCAGCAATGAGCCACCATTCTTGCCTGCAAGAATCTTTTCCTTTCCTGTCTTTCTTTTTTCCCCTTCCTTCATCATCCTTTTGTTTTCATTAATGTCCATAAAGAACATAAAACAGCTAAAAATATTGAAATAATTAGCATGAACTAATTAAACATGAACTAAAATACAGGTGAATCAGATGGAGCAAAGAGATAAATATTAGAAAATTCTAAGGTAGACCTTTTATCAGCTAATGTTCACATTTAACTCTGTTTTGTGGGAGCTTTGTGGGAGTTCAAGTAAAAAGTAGGTACTGTTTTTGGTGGTCATTAACACAAAATTTTAAAACAATTCACTGTATTTCTCATTCATGTTTGAAACATTCGAAATTAGTCCAGAAAAAGAAAGGTTTCTAATGGTATGAGGGAAAGTTTTTGAAAAGTACATGTTCTAGGAACACATTATAAATAAAAATAATTACTTAGTGAAAACATTTTAGCCTAATTCATATATCTACATAGATATCAATACCAATATCCATATAGATATTAAACCCTCAATTAATTAAAATCTAGCTAACTTTAATAGTTTACTAATTGAATTTTTCTTTCTTCATTTAACTTGGAAAAATATCAAATACAAAAGGAAAAAAAATCACACAGCTACCCAGTGTAGGGTCAAAAAAACTTACACATTTGCCTCATCAAATACTGTATTATGGTCTTGTATGTGTGTCAGAATATGCATTGGGAGGGGTATTCATTTTATTGGAGAAACTTTCTTCTTTGTGTTGGTTATGTAACATTGACTTCACTCGCACAATGACTTAGATGTGCCTGGAAAACACTCCATTATTTTTTCTATAGCTATTCTGGTTCTCTTATAAATTTAGAGTCCTATGCATTTTAAAATTCAGTTCAATCCAATAATTAAAGCCATCCTTTTAGGTAATGTTGTCTGTGTGGAAAACAGGTTTAGTCCCCCAGGTTTCTCAACCTTCTGTCCAGTTGGTGTCTTGAGCGTCTTCCCAGTCTTAGCGTGCGGGAAGACCTGACATCCTCCATTGTGGGGGTATAGGCAACATCCTCTGTCTATTGGCCTTGTCAGCAGATGTGAGCACCTTTTATCTTGGCAAGATCCACTTGCTTTCAATTTAGGTTGATGCTATAGAATCTCTACTTTATTTCTATGCCAGATGAGACCCCCGAACTGAGCCTCTGTCATGGAGACACCTTGCAGCTGGCTCTCGACTCAGCTGCTTTGCTGGTTTCCCATGAGAGGGAGGAGTGTGGTGCTGTGAGAGCTCATGGTTCCTATCCAGGCCATAGTAGACCAAGAGGAGCCTAGGAAAGCGATAGCTCAAGGCGGGTAGGTATGACCTCATGAGGTGGGTGTGGGGTGGTTCTGGAAGGCTGCATGCCGTGTAACATAGGAAATTTGAGGTTGCCCTTTTTTTGAGATTCCCTGTACTCAGCTGCTAAGAAGACTGAAAGAATGGGGAATTGAGATGTACTGTCAGATTGTTTCATGCAGTCTACCATCCTTAGCTCCCAGAAACAGAGGGGTGGTTTCTTTGCTCTTTGTACTAAGCCATTTTATCTGCAGCAGCGACCTCATGGACTATAGAAGTTGTAAGATCACCCTGAGCAGAATCCAAAGAGTGAGTTCTCCAGGCTTAGAGCTTGAAATGTCAAATAGGTCCTCAAAGAATTTAGTAAATCTACTTACTCCCCACAAAGCTTTGATTTCAAGCTAAATAATTATCATTTCCTGATCTAGGGCAATAAAATTTCTGGGTTGGCCTTAGAAAAAAAGAAATATGATTTAGGGAATGTCATTAATACATTGGTTTAATGTTTCCAAAATCCCTGGCACAGTTAAATATGCACAGTTAAAGCTCTAGAAAGCTGTGTGGCTGAATGTGCAGTTTGTACTCTAGCTTCTGGTAAAATGAACGTGAAAATTGCTTTCTAATCCATTTTGTCTAGCAAGTAGAAAAGGTGGAGAGTTAGTTTTATTGTGAACTACAAGTGGATAAAACTAGTAGATTATATTTAGTATGAAGCCTATTTAAAAACCAGAAATTATTACACCTCTCATGACAAAACTAGGCAAACACTTCTTTCATCGATAAGTAATGAATTAACAAAAAAGGCACCTTTTACAGTGCAAGGTTCCTGAGCAGATTTTTAAATTGGCATTTTTAGAGATTGTTTTTTAAGTGTTTTTGCAGAGATATAAAGCTTTAGTCAGTTTTATTTTATGAATGCCACGGTGTAAAGTTTTATGTGATAGCAAAATAAACGCAATAATTTTACACTTTCCCCCATTGTATTTCACTAATTGTAGCAGGCCTTGTCAAATAGAGATGAAAATTAAACGATGATAATATGAAAAGAATACCTAGAAAATCATGCAGACTCTTGATGAAGACTGTGCATTTACTTTATGTTAAGAAATAGTTCCTTTGTGGAGAAAACTGATAATTAGAAGCATTGAATTAGATATTTGTGAAAGAATGGTGAATCGCCCACTATTACACTGCATTATATTTCAGTCTTGGTATTCTATTCTAATTATGAGATGAAATTTATCCCAAATTCAAAATTCATCATACGAAGAAACACATATAATGACCGCATTTCCTAAAATAGTCTCTGAAATTATGGGCACAATTTATTCGTGTTAAAGTGAAGTTTGCATTTTAATTTATAGGATAGCTGTATGGGTTGCTTTTTCTGAATAATTTCATTTTAAGGACAGTTTGTAAGATCAGATAAAACCAAAGCAAATTTTGTTGTGACACTTCTTTTTTTCTCTCCTATGTGCCTGAAAGAGCCCAAGTTGAGAATCTTTCGTTATTATTCTTGTCAAAAATTTTTAATTCTTATATATATATATATATAAATAAAAAATGAATGAAAAAATGATGGCAATACTGTTATTATCCCTTTTCAAATAATTTATTGAATTTTTTTTTTTTTTGGCAGCAGAAATCAAGCTCAGGACCTTGCACTTGCCAGGCAGGAGCTTGTGCCACTGAGCTATATCCCCAGCCCTTCAAATAATTTAAATATAACTGTCATTGATATGAAAGTTATCAATTTGTAATTGTTTTTGCTTTTTTTATTTTATGAAAGAAGGTAAAACAAAATGTCATAACAAAATAAGAGCAGGATAGCAATACTTCATACATTACATGTTGTTATCTTTAAAGTAGTTGCTCAGGGTACAAGATATGCGCATAAAAATTTCAAACCTTCCTTTTAAATGAACTAAGAAGCACTAATAGTATCACTGACCTGCATTTTTCCCTTTTACCTTCCATCCTTTCCCCTTTCACCTATCCTAGTTCCTTTCTTCCTTTTGAACAATTTCTTCCCATTTCACAGTATCTATTGTACATTTTAGAACTTATTTATTCTTTCAGTTTCTCACACCAGGAGACAATATCATGTCTACATATGCTAGTCTGATTTATTTCACTTATGAGCATGGTCTCAAATTGCATCCATTTACCTATAAAAGTCTCAAATTTATCCTTCTTTGTGGCTGAGTATGTTTTTCTTAAGAGGTGCCAATTTCTTTTTTCTTATAAACCTAGAAATTCAGGTGTAATATAATATTTTCACCCATGTAATATTATTATAAGAGAATATAATAACATTATTAAAGGAATTTTATGTTATTTTTGGTGACCTAATCATGAAAATAAAAATGTAAAGATAATTTAAAAATTTTTCTTCTTTTTTTCAGTAGCAATTTAGGTAAAAACTCTGGAATGTAATTTGACATGAGAAATTTGGTACATTTTCAATAGTAGGTAGAGGCTTATTAAAATTTACACTTAAATATAATACTTAGAATTATTTTACTTTCAGAACTATGTCATGATTCTGGAACTTTTCATTTTTTAAAAGTTTTGTTGACTGTGGTACACCATTGGGAAATATTGCTCAATTTGGAGTTTTCTAGAAACCATACCAGGGCACTGATATCATTCTTTTATTCTCCTTGTTCCATGTGAGAGAATATATAATTTAGTACCTAAAATTATAAATATGTATCACTGTCAGAAATGGTTTCATAAATACATGCAAAAGAATACACTTTCAAATAGTTGTGACTTCAGTTAGTAGTTTCTTCTTAAAAGCAGTGCTAAATTGAAAATGTGAATGTGAAGGTCCCCTTTTTAAGAAAAAAATATTATCCTTAGGAGACCCAACGGGAAATTAGTTAACACGATTTTTAATTTGTCTCAAGGCCTTTGGAAAGAAATTGGCTCTCTAAAACGTGCATGGTTGAACCTTGTACAGAAATAAATATCTCCCCCTTGGAATTCAAATTGTATCTAGTAGTACTATTTTTATGCCTCTTACTAGGAAACGAAATACCTCTAAATTTAGTGCTTTGGAATTTTATTTCCACTAAAAATTTCTTCAGATATGTGAACACCATAGTAACAACTTTGCAAGCTGATTCTTCATTACAGTTTCCTGATAAGAGCTTCACTCAAGACAGTTCCTTTGGGATGACTGAGACGAAAAATCAATTCTGATAACACTGGAACAAATTCAAAAGTCAAAAAAAATCAGAGAACGCATACATAGTACCAATAAATAGACTTTCTCTTAAAAAAGTTTTGTTTTTGATTTTTAATTTTTTTTGTCAAAAGCTAAAATGCATTTTTGAAACTTTTTCTTGTGTCATTTTATACATTCATTAGATTTTTTCCCCTTTGGAAAAGATAGCTGTTTTACTAGAGATTTGAAAATGAGAGCTGAATTTGTTAATGGCCTACAAAAAGTCTTTTGCAGGCTTTATGATAACAATGTCTTTCTAAAACCTACAGGTAAGTCATATGGGTGTGCAAAGGTAGATGCAATAAATCTATTTTAATAAGAAACTAATAATCAGCTCATTATTTCCAAGAAAATCATTGCATTTTCCAAAAAAACCGTAGTACACTAGACTAAGCTCCGATCCTCTTGAAAAGAAGTCTGTCAAAATAAATCAGGCTGATAGCTGATTAGCAGAACGTGTAGTCTGTCATTTTTAAATATGTGCCCAATTTCTTCACATAAATCTTACCTTTAAAATTTTCAAGGGGAAAATTTATTTTGAGCACATTGGCCATGAATATCAGTTGACATTTATACAGTGCACAGAATTTATACTGTGGGTTAGGATGTTGGCCATAATTCTAGGCTGATAGTTTGTAAAGGGAAGATTCCATTTTGTACTGTTTATAAAATGTTACTCTGTAGTCCCATGCTCCAAAACTAACAAAGTCTATCCAAGTATAGTCAAGCACTGCAGTTTAACTTATTGCATTCATTAAACTAGGCTTAGATTGTCCTAATTATATGTTATCAACAATTAAGAAATGGATCACATGCCATAGACTGGCTAAAACGTTCTGTATTCTTGGCTGGATGCCAAAGAAGGTGTCGAGTTCCATTCTACCTCGTCATCAGCTGCGTCTCTGCTTTTGCAGTACCAGCAGCAGCTGTGCTAGACAAAATAATCTAAATTCTCACATGTACTTTTCCTTTAGGAAACAGCTCGCACTGAATTGCACTGCTGGTGTGAATAGTGCTGCACCTGAGTGAGTTTGTGCTGAAAATGTATTTTATGCAAATATGATTTTTAACTGATATCATCTTTCGTGACTTTCCAATGCATTTGTCCTATCAAAATAACGGTCTCGCTTTTCACGCTGAAATTATTACCAAATGGATTCTGTGGGCAGCAAAGTACTCTTTGCTCATTCGGCAATGATTTTCCTATACCTCAAATTACATAATTTTATAGGTGCTCTGTTTCAAAGGAAAACAATCTTTATTGATCCAAGCAGTCAGAATTAATCGGGAATCTCTGATCTCAAAACTCCTGGCAAAATCCTTTTATTCAGAACACCCAAATGCCAGACGTTCAGCACTTCACAAATCCTTGCGGGATGGTGGGTTTTTCAAACATTCTGATTGTACAATCTAGTGCGGCTTCTGAAAGCAGAGATTCAGCAAGGTTTCCTCCCGAACAGAGGCAGCCCCAACCAATTTTATGAAAGGCAAAACTTGACCTGGCTTCTGCTTGAAATTGTTGTCTGTGTTCTTAATAAAGTAGAAATGGGTTTTAGAAGTTGTCTTTTCCAAGTGTCTGGCTGAGAGAAGATCCTGGAGGAGTAGGTGTGTGTGGCAGGCAGCTGGATCAGAGCATTATGATGCCGGCCTGGCACGCTGAGTCAAGGGCCCCTACAGGCAGGGGCCCTGGCTCCTAGGATAGATCCTCTGCGACGGAGAGCTCCTCCTCCGCGCTCACATGAGTGTTTCCATGGATTTCCAGCCTCCGATGTACTTGCTTATTAAAAGCTTTGCTGCTTCCTGTAGAATCAGGGAAGGGGTCCTGCCAAGTTTTTAATTAGAAGAAGATATCAAAGAGGTTCAAGGGATCCAGGCAAGGCTTCTAATTTGCATACAACTTGTCCTGGGCCCTTTCCTAATGACATCTGCTAAGACTATTTCTTGCTAGGCCATCAACCTTGCAAACTTTACTTCCTACCGGGAAATCCTTGCTGTCCTTTAGAATTCACAGAAATATGCCAAGGAATTCCTTCTCCAAAACCAACTTTCTGGAACAGTAAAATACTTTGATTTCACAAAAGATTTTTTTTTTTTTTTGTCCTTTAATGGATGATCTCTCTAGGGATTCTAGCATTTACTCTCAGGAGTATTTCTTGTTTGATTTAGGTAATGTATCTGGCCCACTGTTCAAGAACCACCAGACAAACAGTCCCATTGGTATCTGATAATTCATTCATTTTCTCTTCTCTGCTTCTCTGTGTGTGTCTCTGTCTCTGTGTGTGTCTGTGTCTCTGTCTCTGTCTGTTTCTCTCTCTCTCTGTCTCTCTCTGGTCTTATCCCTATGCACCAGATTTGTAAATAATCAGTTCTTTTGGCCTTTGAGTGACAAAATCTGGGTTCAGTACTTCGTTAGTACTGGTGGCTTTGCCGATTTTGCTCATCACTTACTAGGTGCCTGGAGCAGGATCTGCCCCCAGTAGATACTTAGTTACTACTGTGATTTTTAAATTTTTGTAGAGCTCTCCAAGAGATGTTTGGCACTGGGGAGGAAGGTTAAAATAGTCTTCTCTCCTCAGATTACTTTTCTTTGATGATTTTGCATTGCTTTTAGAAATGCCCCCCTGTATCTGTTTATTGTCTATTGCTGATTTTCTTACATCTCTTTTTCTTTAGAAGCAGAGTCTTCTTTCTTTCATCAGTTTTCCCTCTCCTTTTGTGCTCTTTAATGTTACCATTTAAGTTCAAGATAAATTGGTGGGACAGCTGCTTTCTCTGACCTCTTTAGACTGCTGACCACATCACCAGCTGGCAGGGTGTGGTGCCGTAAAGCCTTCCAAGAGACTTGCTTCCAGTGGAAATAGTGCAGAAATATCTTTGAGTTAGAATTCGCAACCCAACAGGAGAGAATTCTAGTAATTTTAAGCACCATAGGGTACTTTTACCAGATTATGAGGGCAATTGTTAAAATTCTAGATTTTAAAATTAGTCTAATGAAATGTGAATTCATGACTCAGATGCTGGCCACTGGTGAATACCAGCACCAAAAGGAAGTCCTGGGCAATCACTTGATGTATACAGAAGTTTCTTAGTGGAAGATTGCCTTGCCTTTTCTTCAAAAACTCCAAGGGGAGTATTTTTAGTTTATTCTTGTCTATTGTCTTACAACATTCACAGCTACCACATTATTTGAGCTTAATTCTATTCTTTCATTAACATTGCCCTTCGTGAACACATATACATAAAAATAATGTTTTTGATATAGCAAGAAATACATTTTTGGCTTATCTGTGTTGCTGGGAGAAAAAAATAATTTCTTGATCATACAAGTAAGGGCTAGTTTATTTTTTGTTTCAAAATACTTAGGGCTAGAATCAAAGCAGAGGGTGTAAAAAATTAAAAAATTTTTATTTTTTGATTCAAGAGCTCAGTGTGTCCTTTTCGCCACTTATATCCTTCTCCATTGCATCAACGACCTTCTGTTCAGCCACTACTTGGTAAGAACGTTTGCAGGTAGTTCCTGATAGCTTCTTTGGGGTGTGGCTGCCTGCTCACGGGAAATGCATGGCACAGACAGGGGCCCTTTTGCAATCTGCAGCCAGCAGGACAAATCACCGAAATCCTCTTAGATATGAGAGGGGAATAGCTGGAGCTATTCTGAATCTCAAAAGGACTAACAAAGTTCATTCCATTTGTCATTGAAATTTGACAGTGATGTAGAACAAAACCTTTCCGCAGTGGGGGCTGGCTGCTCCGAATTCCTTTTGCAACAAGGAAATTAGGTCAGAAGAAATTTAGGTCAACACCTTGCAGAGATGCCCCTACGCCTGAAAGGAGCCAGGAGAACTTAAAATGTTATACACAGAAAGGTTATTGTTTTTATATCTAATTCGAAAAGTGGTACCTTCCGAAGCTTAGTGTGATATAAATTCAGCTATGATTCAGCAAAGAAAATTATCTCCTGCATCACTAGCACTGCTCTTGATAAATCCAGGTGCTATCCTGAGGTGCTTCTAACCAAACCCAGATGACCCAGTTTAATCATGCAATTCAAGAAATATTTATCAAGCCTTCATTATGTGCAATGAGCCTATTAGATAATGGAAAGGTTACAAAGATTAATAAGTACCTTCCTCCTGCTAGCACTCCTTTAGCATTAAAAAGCATATAAACTAAAGAAGAAGAGAAGGCTGGGGTAAATGAAAGCGATACAGCAGTGTTCTGGGGAATATAGACTAGAAGTTGTCGATCTATTCATCACACAGTGAATGAAATCCTACCCTGTGCCAAAGACGTGGGAAATAACTGACAAGAGTTCAATCAAAGTAGCTCTGGGTAAAGAGGAGAAAGAGACCAGGTTAGTATGGGTTGGGCAAAAAGGAACGTTGTTCCCTAGGAAAATAAGAGCCACTTAATTGAATTTGAAATAAATATGACTTCAATAGATGGTGATCTCTAAGATCCATGAGTAGAAATGGCAGAAAGAAGGGCACAGTGGGGATCGGGAGAAGTAGAAGCAGTGGTTGAGAACGCTGTGCGCAAAGACAAAGTGGGAGGAAAGAGTGTGCTCTATTGGGAGAACAGCTAATGATTCATGTGACTGTCAACTATGACATGTCAAGTCGAGTAGATTAAATAATGCCCAGCAGACTACTGAAGCACAGTCCTGGCGTGTCCTTGTATGACTGACATGTAGGCCAGCAAACTGAGATGGGCCGGAGATGGGAGGACCACTCTGGTTGTGGGTGGTACAAACCAATGGGCTTGTAGGCTGGATGGAATAAAAAGGGAAAGAGAGAAGTGTACCTGTTTTGAAGAGCTCGTCTGTGAAGGGGTCCATCCTTTGCTGCGGTTGCCTTTGGACACTGAGGTCACCTGCACTCCAGTTTTCTCAACCTTCCAATGAAGATTGTCACTTGACCGTCACTTGGGCTTCGACCTTGGGCTGGAGCTGCACCCTCAATCCCTCCTGTTCTGTGGTTTCCATCTTCTTGGCTGAGCACCCGCTGGATTTTCCCATCTCTGATCCCACAGACAGCCACTGTGAACTCTTCCACCTCTAATCCTCTAAGTCTCCCTGATAAATCCCCTATCATAATTATACATGTGTTTCTTATTGATTCTCATCCCCGAGAGAACCATAACTAATGAAATCCATTCTGACTCGATTGGGCATGAGAGGCAGAAGGTGAGGTAGAGATGTTCCTAGACTTAGGATTATGTTCCTACACACCTATACTAAATTGAAAATATCAGACGTTGGAGGTTGAAAATGCACCTAACCTACTGCTTAGCAACATGGTACATTCTAGAGTATTGCTCACTTACCTCTGTGATCACATAGCTGACCAAGTGCTGCAGTTCTGCTATGGCTCCCTTGCAACTTGAGAAAAGTATGGTACAGCACATGATTAGCCTGGGTAAATACCAAAACTCAGAATTCCAAGTATGTTTCCATATCATCATAAACTTCAAAAATCATCAATGGGATTGTCCTAAACAGGGGACCATCTGGAGTTAGAGAAGGTAAATTGGAATTTACTCAGACACACTTCAGATGCCAGGCTGAGCGGCACCATAAGAAGTCCCTGTTGGAAAGGACTCCAGTGATTGCACGGCTCTGCTGAAGAGTGAACACCGTGGGTGAATAAAGTCTAGCAATGTTACACCACGAATCCTTACCATTGATCCAGGATCTCTCTGCATACAACTGCTTAACCAACGTCTTTACTGTTTCTAAAAGAAACAAGCAAAATTTTATTAAGTGCACTTTAAAAAAATCCTAACAAGTCTAATTTGGTGTTTGGCCAGTTTAAAAAAAAAAGAGAGAAATATAAAAAATGAGCATGGCTTTTATTTTCATTGGTTATGTGACCACCTTCTCACTACATACATCAGTGAGCAAAGTCTGCTTTCAGCAGTGGAAATTTCATTATCACATCTAATTCTGGTTTGGTAGCACATTAAACTTTCAAACAGTTAATGACTCTGGTTTTCTTTCTGTTCAGCTTTACCTTTCATAAAAGCACCGGCAAGAGGAAAGAAATGACAGTAAGACTGAATTATGAACTTTAAAAAGTTGAGAACAAGTAACTACTTGTACTGTGAAAACTGCTCTCTCTGCTCTTGATTAACTGTCTGCAATAGGTCAGTGGTGAGTGCTGTGTACCGCGCCGATGATTGTTGTAACAGACCGGCAGAGTAAATCACCGAGGGGCTGGGCAAGCGTGGCCTTTCTTTTAGGCTTTTATTTAACACAGAGAGATTATCCAAACTCTCATTTAATAAAATGGTTCATTTCCTAGACTTATTTCCAATCTCTTCTGTACATCATAATTTTAACACAAAGCAAAATAGCGTGTGCTGTGAAGGAATCACTTGTTTGCTAATTGCTTACCCTGAAGTTCTTTGGAAACTGATAGGCAGGGACTTTCTAAATGAGGTTTTATCCCAGAAATACACTTTTGTGTGTGTGTGTGTGTGTGTGTGTGTGTGTGTGTGTGTGTAGGGGGAACAGGAGGGGTCTGCACATGTATATCTATGTAAATATGCACGTATGTATGTAGGCTTCTTCATAGATAATGAATATCTATATGCATACATTCATCTATGTTAAGCACACAGACGCTGGTGATGGAAATATCATGACAAACTAACATTAATTGATCTCTTAATGCATTTTCTTTATGGAGGAAGGCACTTCTATCCTTCTATTATAAATGAATTTGAGCCTCTGAGAAGTAAACTGCAAGTCAGAGAACTTGCCCATGTACAGAGTTAGTGTAGAGGGATCCTAATGCAGGCCTTGCTAGAGCCTGGAGTGCAGAACACAGCTCCGTTGCCTCTGTTTGCCTCTCCTTTCTTGCCTTCTCCTCTTTCTTCTACTGATTGACTTATTGTCAAAATGCTTCACAAAAGAACTACAACAAAGTAACAAATGACTTAATACCATTAAGAAGATATTATACTGCCAACATGAACACCGTGGTAAGACAGAAAAAACACTGAGGCTAGATGTGAATTCAATGCAATGATGACTCAGGTTCACAGCAGTCATGCTACAGAGAGAAACATGAGCAGTCATTCAATTCATGAAGCAGTTACACAGAAATTAGCCCAGAGCAACTATATTGCAATTTTATGCAGTTTGTTTCTTATGATTTCCATTGGTTAGGATAGTTGGCATAGGTCTCTGATAGTCTAGCTTAATTTCTCACTATATCATTATAATGGCATGTACAAGTGTATGCACAGTGTGTGCACATGTGCCTCAGCATAAACAAAATACTGAGAAGAGCGTCTCTGCCTCAGACAGACTACACCCTCATGGGAGAGATACTTGTCATTTGTAAGACAGCACTATCAAATTAGGGGGCTGGTCTCAAAAAGGCTGTGCTGAGGATCCTCATACTTACTACAGTCACATCATGGGCACAAGTTGTGTGTGTGTGTGTGTGTGTGTGTGTGTGTGTGTCTTTACATGTGCACATCTTATAAATGGTACAATATGCTTTTTTTTTTGGTACTGGGAATTGAACCCTGAGCCTCACATATACTAGCCAAGAACTCTACCACTGAGCTACATCCCTAGCCCTCATCTTATTAACACCGTATTCCATGTCTTTCTCTTACTGTGGTGGCTATCATTTATTTATTGTCTTACTGTTGTTCCTGAAAAAGCCTTTCTGTAACCTGCAAATGGCAATTATTTTGCAATGCTATATGGTTTTCATTTATACTTTTTTTTTTTTTTGGTTTTCATTTATACTTTTACATGCTCTGGGAACAGAATCTATACCATTAACAGTACTTGTAATCACAAATAAATGCCACAGTGTGCCTTGGTTAGATGAAGTAACTCACATAAGTGAGCAGACTTTTGTTTTGTTTTGTTTTTTGTCTTTTTGAGACAGGGTCTCGCTATGCAGTTCAGGCTGGCCTTGAGCTCACTTTGTAGCCGAGGCTGGTCTTGAACTCTCAACAATCCTCCTGCCTCAGCCTCCCAGGTGCTGGGATTACAGGCATGCCCCACTATGCCTAGTGTTTAAGTGAGCATTTTGAAGAGGAGTTGGTAGGGTAAAATCTCCTAGAAGGTGTAGCAAATAAGATACAATACAAAAAAGCCTCAAACGTTCTCAGGCTTGCTCTTAGTTTGCAAAGAAAAGAGTAAACTTGAGTTTTCTTTTGTTTGATTGTGCACAATAATGTTCCAATAGAATATAAGATTGCTTCCTCTCTTGTCTGTCTTAATATATATACTCTATAGGGAATCATAATTATAGGAAATATTGTTTTTCTTCTTTATTAAATTTAATTTAATATGAACTTGCTGTTTAGAAAAACATACCAGAAATGAGTTTTACTAGCTTTATTTGTTTTTACAGAAATACTGTCAATTCAACAAAACTAAAAGAGAAATCAAAATATTCTTATATCCATTTGGAATCTAACATTCTCCAGTAAATCAGAGAATCAAGCTCCATAAAAACCTCTAAGCAAACTAGGTCACAGATAACAAGGTAGCAATTAAAATGACTATATCAATTATTTGTTTAAGTTATTTCCTAATATTTCACTCCGTAGGATCTTTTATATAAGACCTCCATTTAATAGTGTATTATAAAGAGAAAACTATTTTTTAACATTAAAAAACTATTTATAGAATAATTTAAAATCTAATGAATGGAAAAAAGGCATTCATTAAAAGAGAGGTGGAGGAAATTACCAGAGAGCTCTCATTTAGATCTCTTCAACTAAAATCACTAAATTATAGTTGATGCAGTAAAGAAGAAATTTAATATGTGACCTAAAGAACATCATTTGGAACATTTTAATTTTCCTTATCTCTGTTCTAGGAAATATGTTTCCTTCAATAGTTGATTTCCTGCTGTACTTTATATCCGTGTTTTTTCCATTGTTGTATCTTCCGTTCTTAAGCCTAGATTAACCTATTAATTTCAAATCTGTATCCTTTACAATGTGCTAGGAAACCAAGCCTAAGCAACCAGAAACTTGCACAAATATGTTATTGCGTAGGTTCTGTTTGTTTATCTACCCTGTTTCGCTCTGTGTAAATTGTATTCTTCTATCCTCCCCAAAGGCAAAAAACATGTAGTGGGAATTGTGCTATCATATCTGAAAATGAATTGTTTACAACTTTCTAGCAATGCTGAATTTCTTTCTGGCTCTTGGAGCCATTTCCCCTGAGATTATGGACATTCGTTTGGCTGTAGAATGGTAGTCAGTAGAGAATGGTTTCAAGGTGCATGAAAGACCTGAAGAAGAACCTGTTGGTTCAGGATATTCTCAGTGCACTAGGGCTCACTGGAATATATTCTCTAAAATGTATTAAGGAAATGTACATGGTCCAAACTCATGCTTTCACACTGATTATGCAAATTTAGTCTTCATCTTCATGCAGTTCATTTTCACTTAGGAAAGGAATGTCTACCCAGACAGCTGTGATCAGAAGTGTGTGGTGATGATACCCAGCCAGCACATGGAACAACTTTTCACAGATGGGCATGATAATGGAAGGCAACGCCAGGTGCAGCTCTCTGCAAGAGTCTTTGCCAAGATCCTAAAAGGATGGTGTGGAGTTAGCTGGTTAAAGGACAGGAGGACCTAAATTCAGGGAAAGGAAGGGGATCTTAGTTGAGAAGGTGATAAGAATAAATGCAAAGAGGAAGAACTCTAAGCAATTATTAGAAATACTTTCTCCCTGCTCTACTTAATAAAGTTCTTTGATTTGAGAAAGTATTCAGTCAATAGTTAACGGTTCAGAGCTGTCCTCTGGACCCTTCTTGCCTTTTTCTATCTTTTACAGTACAAGTGAGAGAATGGGCTAGAACATCACTGAGGTTTATTCAGGACTTTGATGTTATGTGATTTATATATTCAATTAACCTGAAAGAACAAGCCCTTACAGTGTTTGCTATTAATAAGACAATTCTGCTATTAGAATTAATAAGACAATTTTGCTACTAGAAAAACAATAAAACTGTTTTGTTTTAGACATAATTTATAAATGAGAGTATTGGACTAGTAAACATCTTTCCCTTCTTCGAATCCACTTAGAATCAGTTTCACTGTACAGGAATTTGTTTTCACAGGAATTCCCCAGGAAAGCATTTCTGCACATGTCCAGCAAAGTTATGTTCCTCTGTCACATTCAGGATTTCAAATCAGGAGTAGAAGATTCAAACTCTGTTCCTACTAGTGAGTGACAGATTTCCTTTGAAAAAGCTTCACACTTTTGCATACTGTTACTATGCTACTTTTCAAATGTGAGAGAAGTTAAGAAACTCTTAGTTATGCTTCTATATCAAAGTGCATGAGATAGGATTGCAAACAACAGCAGCAAACAAAGTGAAATGCCAAGTTCAGGCTGGGGCTATTTCATGTTGCTCCTGTACCTGAGGACCCTTCTAAAATTCCTTTCCATAGAAGCAGCAGAGGAAATTCTAAGCATATTAGTCCTGAAAGAATGGTCATCAGCAAAAAATCAAATAGTAACAAGTGCTGGTGAAGCTGCAGGGCAAAAACAAACCTACAGTACATTGTTGGTGGGAATGTAAATGAGTAAATCAATATGGAAATAAATATAGAGCTTCCTCAAAAAACTAAAATTAGAAATTCTATTTGACCTACGTAGTCCCCTGCTAGATACCTTTCTGAAAGAGTTAAGACATCATATGATGGTGATCTGTGCATACCCATGTGGACAGCAGCACAGCTCATAATAGCTAGATCTTGGAAGTGGCATACATGTCCATCAGCAGATGAATAGATAAAGACAATGTAGCATTTACATACAGTGGATATTACTCTTGCCTGAAGAAGGATAAACTTGAGTTATCTGTAGAAAAATAGATGCACCTTGAGGTCAGAATGTTAAGTGAAATAAATCAGACGCACAAGCTTCAACATTACACAATTTCTGTTATATAAGAGAATCAAAGTATGAATAAAGAGCAAAATAAAAGATAATAGGAGGTAGGGAGATAGATCTTTCTCAAATGAGAAGGGAATCAAGAGATGGAGGGGGAGAAAGAGAAGGGCAAGAGGGTGAAAAAGGAATGAAGAGTGTTGTGCACTTGTACCAACAAGTATGTAAACACTGTGTACTGCGGCCATGTACTAAACATAAAAGATGTAACAATTTTAGGAAGAAGGGAGGCAGAAGGGGCAAGTGGAGGAGTTGCTGAATCAGTCCAACCCAACACCTTCCGCTTATATTTTATTGGTAGAACAGAGTCATAGAACCATCTACCTGCAAGGGAGGCTGGGAAATATGATTTTTAGCAGGTTACATTGTACCCTTTAGCTGAATGGAACTCCATTTGCAGGGAAGAAAAGGTAAGTGAACATCACTTAGCCACTAATCGTCTCTTTCACCGGGCTCAAAATAAAAAATAGAAATCTGGCTTTGGGCTACAAAATAAAACAATGAAGAGGCTGAACTGACAAGAATAGAATGTCTAAGAGGAAAATTGAGCTCACTGCCCAGCTGTATCGCATTGTGACAATCTCTTCTGTATTTGTTGGGTGAAGTCATTTGAGTTACATGAGTCATAGACATGCAACCTAGATCAGCAGTGGAGAAAAGAGAGTTCTACACTCAAGTCTGCTACTGTATCACTTTTAACAAATTTATCTTTTTGATTTCCAGACTAGATTAATGGCTTTGAACATTTTTATAAATCCATAGAGCTCTTTTTTCAAACAGATAGTACCTGTAAAATACCAGAACCAGTGAGTTGAAACTGGTTGAAACTGATCATGACAGGACATGAGCAGAAGGTTGCCTTGGTCCTGTTCTTAAAGCCTGTGTTAGAAGATACTTTCTGAGCTGCTTCCTGAGATGATCATCCTTAAACCAGAGACCAAACCCTCATTGCCCTAAGAAGCCATGTGGTACCACTTAGGGTACATCTAGTCATTGCAAATATACATGAAACACACTTTTCATAACATTATCCTTTTTTGTTTCAACAAATAAATTACAGTCTCCTTTTCTTTCTATTAGCTATTTACATCAGTTTCTGCTTTGTAAAACTTTTTATAACATTCTTTGCAAAATGTGGGCATGGTGCGTGGCTCCTGGGAAATTCTCAGAAGTTTACAATTTAGATTTTTGCATTTTCCCCCTCCTATTTGGCCTCCTACATGGATTTTTCACTTTAAAAAACCCATCTGCCCAATAGTGAAATCACATTTTGCAACATGACATAAGGCCCATGGGGAGGGGAGTAACAGCGTGTTGGCTTCAAAGGTCATCACAACAGGAGGTCAGTGAAAAATCAAACATGACTTTAAAAACACAAGAGCAGAAAGACACCCACAAAAGTGGGCACGTGGATTGAGCACTAGTTGGGTGGTCGATCCCAGCCAGACACTCCAGCAGTAGTCCAACCACATAATAGACTGGGAAACTCCAAAGTTGCTAACTAAGAAGCCAGATTTATTTTATTTAATTTTTTAAAAGAACTCTATTTCCAGTCACTACTATCAAGAGGTAAAAAATGTGCTGATTTCTTGTGTTACTTCATAGTAACTTTTTATATAAGGTGGTTTTATGAAGATATAAAGTGCATTTACATATGAGGGTTTATGAACATAAAGCAGTACTTAAGAACTCAGCATTTGCTTAATACATCAGTTGAAATCACCAAAAAATCTCCTTCATTTAGCAGAATGCATGTGAAAATTGAAATAAATATTTCTCTGAGTTAATAGCATAGTTTCATTAGTTTAATTCTTAATATTTAGGATGGCAGCAGGAAGGTAAAATTTTATCACTTTAAACTTGCCTGTTAAAGTCAAGATTTGATGAAGTAGTTCCTCTTTTGGCAATCACAAGGTTTAGAGGTAATCCTATTTTAAATATTTCAAAGTTTTCAAAATTTAGGAACTGACTTTGTAAAGTATATGGATTGATGAACTTTTTGCACCATTCACAAAAGAAACTGTTGCATAGTGACATTTTGGCCTTTGATTATTAAATGAAAACCTCAAGGTGCTAGTTGAGTTACTACAGCCAACTGTTTGGAATACTCAACATGCCCATTTATTTATTTTGACCTCTGGTCTTTAGGACACAGTTACAGACAATGTTTCTTTCATAGGTACAAAGAGTGTAGGATAAAAATGTCTCCTACTTTGTCGTTGGTGGTGCATTGTAATTGAAGATCTCTAGTTTAGGTCCTCCTCTTTATTTAGAGAAAGGTAGTAATAACTCCTTGACATATGAGATGGATTATTGAGGAAGTATGAGTCATCTAAATATCAAAAAGTAATTTCCCCCTGAGAAAGGAAACAAAAGGATTTTGTAGCAGAATTTTCAAAGCTGTACAGCTGCCCATTAATTTTTGATGTTAGTAGACTGAACCAGGCACCAGAGACCAAAATTCATTTCTACTGGGTACCATCAGAGGAGATGATCCCCTACTCCTCCTGTCCTTGTGTCCTTGTGTTGCTTTATGGAGTACTGACTAATAAACATAGCCCCAAGAAAGGGTTCCCATGTCTCTTTTTTCCCTTTCTTCCTCTGGGTTTCCCATTGAGCATACAAACAGGACACAGTCTTCTTTTGTTCCTTTTTCTTCCTAATCATTCCCTTTCCTTCCCTCCTTTCCTCTCCTCTTCTCCTCTTCCCCCTCTCTCCTTCCTCTCTTCCTCCTCCACCTCTTTTTCCCCCCCTTCTGCTTCCTTCTTCTTGGACTCAGAGCTAGAGAAAAATGATTACAAATCTAAAGGTAAACATTACAATGCATATTGTAATTCAAGTATATAACAAGCACCATCAACTGTATTTATTATGTAAAACTACAAGAAGTCCAGTGTTTGCAGCATCTTAGGATACTGCCAGCTCTTGGCTATTTCTGTAGACCACAGAGCAAGAGCATGCAGCTAGGAGTGGATATGTACATCCTTCCAAGTGCTTGAAGGGTAAACCAAGAACTGTGCTCTAGATCGTTTCCTCGAGTTGTCTCACCTTGCTGCACACAGACCTGACCATCCTATGTCCCTAACAGATTCATTTCAGAGGACTCTCTGGGTCTCCTGAATGGCTGCAACAACCTGCTAGCTGGTTCTCCTGACTTCTTTACATTTCAGCCAGAGTGACTTTTCTGAGTTACCTGTCTATTCAAGCTACTCGGAAAAATTTCTATGTGAATCTCTCATCACCTTAAGGGTAAACATTTAAACACATCATAAGAGGATGTTGACCATCAGGACCTATCTGTTAGTGCAACCATCTCTCTCTATATTGTCTGCCACACACCAGGCTCTAGCCACATCTGAAACATAAAGTTCTGAAAGCACTACAAGACTCTTGCTTTCACGTGGTGACATCTGAGATTCTGCTGGTTGGAATTCCCTTTCCTATTATGAGACTTAACTCATCTCTCAAAACTTACTTAAGCATGACCTTCTCTGGGAAGTCTCCTGGGAGATTTTCTGCCACCTTCTCTGAGCACTATAGCATCTTTTTCCATAGCCCCTACCTGAGGTACTCACTTTGATTTCACTTTGTAATATGTAGCTAGTGCCGGACTTGACCTTCAGTGGAAGCTCAATAAATATTTGTTCAACGAATGAATGGTAAGGAACTATTATATAAAAGGAGGTTTCAATTTCTTACTGTAAGTCCAGAGTCTCTTCTGAGACTCAAAACAAATGTAGCTGTGACTCCCACCCTTGGGAAAATAAAAGAGAAAGCTAAATACATCTAAAACACTAAGGCACAGAGACAACATTTCCATTCCAAAAGGGAAGAATAATGATATGGAAAGGAATTAGACCAAAGCAAGACTGAAACCCAGCAGGGTAATCATTAAATCCTATAGTGCTGTGTCCAGCACCCAGGGAAGGTGGTGGTGAGATGTGAGTCTCAAATGGCTGAGGCAGCCCCTCCACTGCATTCTTGCTGGGTAAGCCCATAAAGCCTCTTCTGGGCTTGCTCTGCTCACTGTCTGCAATTTTCTCCAGCAGATATTCCACATTCCTGGCATCTCCAATTTCATGGGGTCTTCATTGAGCCTTCTGCTTCATTCTCACAGTGCCACACAATACCCTCTTAGGGGCTGTTGGCAGAGACTGTGGCATTATACATATTTGCTTGGCCTCTGAAGCTTCTTTTGAAATCTGAACAGAAGCCTCTGTGACCCCATAACACTCACATTATGCATCCCTGTAAAATCAGGACTCTGGATGATGCCAAGATCTTCCATGAACTGTAGTAGTAGCCTGGCTCCTTACATCATAGGTGCAGTGGCTTCTGAGTACTCAGATTGCTGAACTTAGGGAAATACTTTCCTAGACAGCTCAGCTCTGAATTAACAGCTTCTGGAGGCTCTCTTTTCAAAGCAATGTCTCTCAGAGGAATTTACTTTTTTATACTTTGAATCTATGTTGGGTCTGGCCAGTTCCCAAGGTGCTCTCAAGGCATCTTTCTTTTGAATGTTGCTAATGGTTTTGCAACCACCCTGTTCTTGGTCCTGAATTTGCAATTGATTTCTTTTTGATCAAGCTGCACAATTTTTACACCTTTTGGTTCTACTTTTTGCTTCTGATTATTATTATAAATCTGTCAGTACTCATGGCACAGACTAAATGTTGGGCTATCTTGAAATTTCTTCCACCAGCTCAATTAATCTACCACATTTACATTTAGCATCACTCAAACTCCTTGGACTTAGACAAAACTGAAAAATTCTTTGTCAAAATGAAATGTGCATGACGTGTAGTCCAGTTACCGATAAAGTTTTCATTCCCAACTGCAACCTCCTGAGCTGGGCTTTTACTGTCCATATTCACAACAAAAAAACATGTGATTTTTTTTATTCAATGGAGTATTACTCAAACATCATTCTTGTCTTCTGAGCTTTGAGGAAAATCACTCATCAAACTATGCTTACAAAATTCTAGGGCTTCTTTAGCATATATCTTCAAAGTTTTCTAAACTCTTTCCACAAACCAGTTCCAAAAGCTTCTCAATCATATGGTCAGGGACAGTCACCACAATAAGCTTGTTCCTGATCCCAGTTTTATGTACTAGTCAGTTGCCCATCACTGGCACCAAACACCCAACACCTACAGCTTAAGAGTGAAAGGTCTATTTGGCTTACTGTTTCCAGTAAGTGGCAGGTGCAAGGCAAAGATATTCCACATTCCTGGCATCTCTAAACTCTTCTGACCTTGTTCCATCTTCTAAGAGTACAGTGAGCTATGAATTCATCAATATGTTAATACACTAATGAGTATATTACCCCTTGTGATCCAATTACTTTCAAAAACCCCACCTAGAACATGAGACTTTTGGGGACATTTTAGACCTTCACCACAAGGTATGTGGAAGGGATGACAGAGGAAAGTTGATTACCCCAAGAGAGGCAGGAAGTAGAGAGATGGGAGGAGCTGAGGGCCGGAAATATCCTTCTGGGTCATTCTTCCTAATGACCCGACTCTTCTGACCTTGTCCCATCTTCTAAGAGTACAGTGAGCTATGAATTCATCAATATGTTAATACACTAATGAGTATATTACCCCTTGTGATCCAATTACTTTCATGAGACCACCTAGAACATGAGACTTTTGGGGATATTTTAGACCTTCATCACAATATGGAAGGGTTGGAGAAATATTAACTACTATGATGAATGTAGAAAATGTAGATATGATTTGTTGCTATGGACAATAAATTTAAATATGTCCAGTACAGTTTTACTCAGAGAAAATAAAAATGCTGAGATAAATTTAAGTCTTTATTCTTTTAAAGACAAATAGGTGAGAAAAGAAAAGTATCAAGTAACCTTTTGAGGAGGTTGGTTAACAATTCTTCCTGAGGGGCTGGGGATTTAGCTCAGCGGCAAAGTGCCTGCCTGGATAGCGCAAGGTCGTGAGTTCGGTTTCTGGTACCGGAGAAAAAAACAAAACAAAAAAAATTCTTCCTGAACATTCGCACTCTTACATAAATGATG
This sequence comes from Chinchilla lanigera, assembly GCF_000276665.1. Lineage (NCBI taxonomy): Eukaryota > Metazoa > Chordata > Mammalia > Rodentia > Chinchillidae > Chinchilla > Chinchilla lanigera. The sequence goes on along the minus strand of NW_004955418.1, from coordinate 22,471,493 downwards.
TGAATTTCCAGTAGGTGAAAGCAGTGGCTATTACCATGTATCTAATATTTTTATTACAAGTTCTCTACACATGAGTGTGCCTTTCACTGAAGAGGGTTGAGCATGGAAGCCATTTGGAAAAATTGGTGTCTAAATTATGGACAAAGTTGAAGTGAATGTCAGGCCAATCCACAAATTGTCCTTGTTTTATTTCTCTGTGGCCTTAGCTAACTATTTCTTTAAATCTTCATCTATGTATAGGATTATGACCCTCTGAGCCTCTCAGGGCTCCCAGTCCCAATCACATAAGTCTTGACCCTGAATCACTGCCAACACCTTTCCCAATTACCTCACCGGTTTTCTGCATAATCATTTGCATGGGGCTTTAACATCTTTCAATTGAAGTCCTGTTAAAAAAAAAGTCTATTTATTTGGCCTCTAAAGCCAGTGTTGGCCTTTAATAGTGATCAGTGAACATCATCATACAACTGAACTGAACTTGTCTTGGTTGAGTTATCCAGTTTGCTCATTGTTTATAATGTTCTTAATACTATCCCAAGTGCTTAATTATTTAGTGATAGAGATGGGTCTTTGAGGAAACATTAGAGCAATGTTATATGTACTATTATACAGGTGTGGATCAAAGTGGGATTTATATGAACGAGAATGTAGAAATGGGGACGGGCAAAAACGATCTCACGGAAATGGTGAATATCTTAACAGAGTTCCAAAGAATGAATTGGAGTTTCACCAGCAGAGATATATGGAAAATATTCCAGAAAAAAGGAAAGCATGAACTAGTGCTCACTAGTACACTCAACACATTGGAATATAAGATTAATAAAGGAGAACATTTAGAAAGGAAAAAGAAGAGATAAGCAGAAGTCAGACTGTAAAGATGCATATTAAAAATAATATTTAATACAGTGCATCAATATTGTGTTTATTGTACATCTGAGGTTAAAGATTGGAGTTCTACATAAACTAATTATTTTTATTCTGATTTATGGTCATGATCTACACACATCTCTTACTGGTCTGTGTAACAAGATATGTAGGTGGCATTCTTCCCAAATTTTAAAGGATAGCCTTCCAGAATTAAAAAAAAAAAAAAAACAAACCAAAAAACAACTAAAATTAACATTCAAAAATGAGGCACTGAATCTCTTAAACAAAACTTGAAATCAGGTATGTTAAAAACTTCTCGGCCAGGCAACTATACCACAAGAGTCCAGAGAGTTGAAGAGAAAGCCGAGAGACAAAACTTTCTCTGAAAAAAGCTGTGTTGGAGGCTGTGGCAACTTTCCATCTCTTTTAACTATTGGAGAGACTTTGACATAACAAAGGCATGATCCTTTCTTGTTTATTTCCCCATTGCTTGGTATTATCCTCAAGTACAGTGCACAGTACTGAATGTCATTTTTAACATGTAAAATGACAGAAATGAATTAATTCAGTAGAAGTTGCTCGTCGTCTCTTAAAAACTCTTACCCTGTATGCTTGATGTGGAAAATAATAAACATGAGACTACAGTCCTCATAGAGTTAGCTGTCTTGTCAGAGAAAAATGTGCTAAAATGTGATCATATGTGATCCTAGTGTATTTGATGACACAGTGGAAGGATCTGCAAAGATTTAAGGACACATGGAAGATTGAGGTCATTGTGAGGTTTGGAGGGTGAAAATACTGTTTTATGCCAAATAGTTTAAACTTTTCTCCAAAGAAAATAGAAGGCTGTGATTATCTGTTTATTTATTGCTTTTGAAGTGTATATTTAAAATAGTACATGTTGATATGTACAAGTGATCATACTCTATATTCTGCTTTTTTTTTTTCCTTTTAAATTGGCTTCTCCTCCCTATCTTCTCTATTCCCCATTTTTTCCCTCTTCTCTACTACCATCTTTTCTTTCTCCACTCTTGTTAGCACTTACTTTGTATTCTTTCTGTGTTCGCCTTGGCTATATAGTCACAGAAAATATATGTTACATATCCATATACACAGCTTTTAGGGCTATTGTTTGTTTTACAAAAGAATAATTTACATATTTTTTCCCGCACGTCTTTTTTTTTTACTTGATTATTCCTACAGTTTCAATCATTATACATTTTTTATTTTGAGACCTGGTGATTGAACAAAGGCTTCACACATGTTAAGGTCATGCTTTACTCTTGAGCTAAACTCTCAGCTCTGTAGCTTTCTACATAGAGGATTAACAGGACTAGAACTTTAAATCTGAGATACAATGTTTGAATGAATGTTGAGGTTAAAAGGGGTATCACTAAATCGAAAGATTAGTCAGGTAACAAATGGTAGAGGTTTAATCTATTGCAGTCTTCTTTGGCTACAACACATTTAACACACATAAGCTTCACATAAAAAATTAACCTGTAATGTATGTCAATGAAATGCCAATTTTGTTAGTAAGGTTTCTCATCACTAGATCATAATACTCAACACTCACAATTTAAAGGAGGAAAGCTTTAATTTGGCTAATGGCTTTAAGGGATTCAGCTGATGTTCAACTGGCAACAAGGCAGAAATATCATGGTAGAAGGGCATAGTGGGACAAAGTTGCTTCCTTCACAGCAGTCAGGAAGCAGAGTAGTGGAACAGTGCCAGAGAGCAAAGGGGCAAGTGACCATGAATAGTACCTAAGATTCCGCCTCCATGACCTACTCTGACACACCCAAAATCATACTGTACTAATCTGCAAGGCATGTTTTAGGCCAATCAGGTTGACATGTCAGGATCAACATTCACAGTCTGCCCTTCATCACCTTGATACCAAAACACATCTTCTCAAACTAAACTTATTCTCCAAACAAATACAAAAATAAACTAGTCATTCCAGCTAACATGAAATAAACATCTTGCATACAACTGGAAATGCAGTGATCCCTTCCTTAGAGTTTCAGGGTCAGTATTCTTCAAAAATACATGTCAGTGTCTCTTCTCAGATTCAAGGCAAACTCTTACCTGGGAAGCCCTGTGTCTTAGTTACTTTTCTCTTGTTGCTGAGACAAAATACCCAACACCCAAAATTAAGGAAGGACAGATTTATTTAGCTCACAGTTTGTGGAGGTTTCAGTCTGTAATCAGCTGGCTCCAAGATGGGGTGGCACGGCACAGGGGCAGCAGTTCAAGGCAGTGGAAGACAGGAAAAGCAGCAAGAGCAGAGGTGGGGGGCAAGCCTCTTTTTCCTCCCTTATATTGTATGCAGGTTATCCACTCACACCATGTCCATACCCTCCTCTTCCACAAGCTCAGGATATTTACAGAGTAAGGACCCTGGCTCCTTGCTGAGTCACTTAGTTAAACTTTAAACTTCTCAAGTCAATGCAATTTATCAGCCATCATGCCTGTAAAGACAAAAAAGAAAATTATGTAATAACAATATGCCATGGCTCGAGGTAAATATTTCCATTTCAAAAGGGAGAAATAAGAGGACAGAAAAAAATCAGACCAAAGAAAGACTTAAACCCAGTAGGATAAACCTTAAGTCATACTTCCATATCTGGCATTCTGGATATATGGTGGTGAGATGTAAGGTCCTGAGGTCTTGGGTGGCCTCATCCATATGGCCTTTCTTGTAGCCCACATACCCTCTCTCTTGAGCTGGTTCTGTTCAAACCTACTTCTTTTCTCCACAGGCATTCCTTGTTGCTGGCATATCAGATTTCTTGGAGTCTCCACTGTAATGTTGACTTCATTCTCACAACTTCTTTTAGTCTTCTGTAAGAGACCACTTGCCTGGCCTCCTAGGCCTACCTTTGAAATCTGGGTGGAAGCCTCTTTGATCACACAGCTCTTGCATTTTGCATGCTGGTAAATCCAGCATCACATGGAAGATATCAAAGTATGTCCCCAGGACCATCTATTTAAATGAAAAATTTAGAAGTTTACACATTTGAACCTACACTGCATAGGTTCTTCATGGTTCCTGAGAGTCTCTCAAGGCATCTTTCTTCTTATCCATGTAAAAAGTACTTGATTCTTTTAATGGCATGGATCTCTTCAATGGGCACAGATCCTTTGTTCCAGTTTATATATGGTTCCTTCTGGGACAAAATTTAGTTTTTCAAATTTTTGTGCTCTATTTTTTGCCCCCTAGTCTTACTAAAAGCTAGTTAAAATCTGACAGCATTAACCATACCACAGACTGAAATGTTGGGCTGCATTGACATTTACTCTGCCAGATCAATTATTCCACCACCTTTGATTTCAGTTTCTCACAAAGCCCCAGAACATGGGTAAAATGTAGACATTTGTGGCAGATTGGAACACACAGGACCTCTAGTCCAATTGCCAGGGAGCCCTTATCTCGTCTGAAACCTTCTGAGCCTGCCCTGTACTCTCTGCTTATTCCATAAGCATTCTGGTCTTCTGAGCTCTGAAAAGAATCACTCATCAGGTTCTACAGCATCCTAAGGCTTTTCTAGTTAGCATTTACAAAGCTTTCCAAACTGCTCCCACAAACCAGTTTCAAATCCCAGTTTCATGTTGTCTCAAGAACCCTACTCTTGATACCAATTTTCTATATTAGCTTTCCTATTGCTGGGTCACAGTACTTCACACCTACAACTGAAAAGTGAAGAGGTTTTAAGTGGTTTGTGGTTTCAGGGAACTCAGTCCATGGTTGGTAGGCTCCACAGCAGAAACATCAAATGAGAAAGGTGTGGTGCAACAAAATTTTTCTGTTCATGGCAGCTGGGAAGCACAGCAGGGGAACAGTGCTAGAGAGGAAAGGGGTAGGTCCTATACATGGTTCCTAAGATCTTGAGCCAGCAGGACACACTCAGAAATGGGTTTTACTAATCTACGAGGTATTTCCGAGTCCACTCAAATTGACACATCAGGATTAATGTTCACACCAATAGCCACAATTATCCAAAAGTTTGACATAAAGAAGTATAAGTTGACAATATTTACAATATACTTAGCTACAATTTGTAAAACAGAATTGTTTCATACAAAACCAAATTTCTCCACTCTCCTTTTTACTGCACATTATCCTGCAAAATATCCCCGGTATGAAATTTATCTTAAAACTGAAATGATTAAATCCATAAATAATTTAGAATTCATGTCTACATTATCTTTGATTAAAAACATTTTCTGTCTTTCTGATACACTGTAATCTTTCCTTAGATTGCTCAGTATTGAGTGTGATTATACTACTTTTTATCCATATTTCTATTAATGCAATCATGTCATACATTGCTAATACCAACTACTGGCCTTAGCATATTCGAGTATAATTTTTCACAAGGTTTTTTATATTTGTAAATATCCTGTCAACATCTAAACTTGGTAAATATTTCATTGGAGAATGCAGTGTAGTATTACTAATCCTGTTAAATAATTCTGATTATCCTGTAAATGTAACCCTGTTTACATAATCATGATAAAGATAACATGACCTCCTTCAGCATTATGCACCCCTGGTAATATTTCAACTTCTGTGCAGCTGGAAATTAGTTACTAATTACAAAACATAGGGTTTAAAAATTTTAGTTCTTTTAATATTGATTTAAAACTTTAAGAAAATACATCAAATAATAGAACACATACTTCTAGAACTAACAAGTATTAAAATTTTTTTATATTAATTTTCCATTAACCACTAGTATCCATCTCATTATACCATTTCTCTCTTTTTATTTATTTATTTATTTATTTTTTTGTACCAGGAATCAAACTTAGGACCTTGTGCTTGCCAGGCATGTGCTTGTGCCATTGAGCTATATCCCCAGCCATCATTAGACCTTTTCTGCCCCTGCATGCAATCACTAGTTTTCAGATTGGTGTGCATTTTTTTCCTCTTTTTAATACATATGTTCATCATAAAGAGTTTATAGAGTTTTCATTTAAAAATGCTTATGTTAACTGCATCATTGCATTTACCATTTCAACTTCCTTTTTCACTCACTGTTCTTATGTTGAGAACTATACATAACTAAATTTATTTTGGTAGGGCCATCAGTACTGCATGCCATGCACCATGGGTATATATATATTTAACTGTGGGCATATATCCCCTACCAGTAGTGTGAGCTAAATGTTTATTACTCTCCTCAACTCACCTTAAAGCTGTAGCCCTCAAGTAATTGTATTAGGAGTTGTGCCCTTTCAGAACTAGTTAATTAGGTTTAGATGAGATCACAAGTATAGGACCCTCATTACAGGATTAGTCCCATTATGTGAAGAAAAGTCATAAAAAAAAAATCTTCCAACACCCCACCCACACACACACAGAAGAAGTCATGTGACTACTTGGTGAGATGGTAGCCATCTGAAAACCAGGAAGAGCAGAAAAAGGGTCCTCGTCAAAACCCACATCTTCCAGGGTCTTGACCGTGGGCCTTCCAGCCTCTACCACTATAAAAATACCTGCATTTTTAACCCACTCAGTGTATAGTATTTGGTTATAACCACTAAAATTAATATAGAAGATTGAACAAGTGGAATTACTGCATCATAACATATAACCATTTTCCACGTGAAAGTTAACTATTACACATGGAATTTAATTCTTTTAGAATTTAACCACTTTATTTCTAAGTTACTCCTCACATGGCTGTACCGATTTGTGCAATTTTGCAATGTACATTTTTATGATGCCTATTGTTTGATAATATTTTCTATTTCAGTAAATAGAAATAAAATTTTGTCTCAATATTGTTTAAATTCGAATTTTCCTAATTATGGATGTATCTATTTAGCCACATGGATTTATCCATCTATATATTTTTAAATTCCCAGTAGAAATATTTATCTGACTTCATGGTATGTAATACCTTTGAGAACTGGAATTTACCAGAGAATGAATCCACAAAGTTGCTATCCTACCGTTCATTCCCCAAATACTTAAGTCTCTCAACTTGCTGGACAATAGAAGCATTACGAAGTCAAACTTTTGAGTCAGGAATTATAACACCACTAGCGGTTAAGAGTTAAAATTGGGGAAGTGAACCTGTGTTTAACGTACAAAATTATTTGGTTATAAAACCAATTCAATCAATAAAAATCTATTCGAAAGGCAATGGAACGTAAAGGCAAAACAAGAGATTAAACTCTCTTGAGTAATTTGTTTGAATTTATATATTATGTTCTCTGATACCTTCCAAACTGTAATGACTCCTTGTGTGGGTACAGAGGATAATCAGGAGGGCGGAGCACTGATCTGGAGGGGTAACTGAGCACATGTGCGTGAGAGTTTTGCTTTTTTCCTCACCACATGAGATGCCTGAAACATGCACTGCAAATGACCGTTTAAAAATAGCCTCTCGTTGAACCAACTCATAGTCTAAGTAGAATGCTTTGGAAAAAAGGAAACAGAGTATGATTTGCAGTGGCATTTGAGCTGACCTTTAAATAATAATTAATTTTTCTCTTAAATGAAAGTTTTGTTTTAAGAGAAGAAATTTTCTCCCATGAAATAAAAAGAGTCCAGGGAGTATATAGGAAATGCAGGGTGGTCTGCGTAAAACAATGGATCCCTATAACTCCAAGTGGGACCCATTTTCCATGGAATCTGCAAAGTTGTTACTGATTTCCAAAAATAGAGTATTTCTTCCATAACAGAAAACTAAATCTTGGTTGAATGACTGTTGATTTTTGAGTGATTTTGTGTTTCAGGGAAGCATTGTGAATGAGAAGGAAAGAAAATACATGGGGGGAGAAAGAGAAAAGAGATGGGAAGCCAAAAAATAAAACAAAGGAGAAAAGAAGGTAGGTTCTAGTTTGGGCATGGGAAGGGCCTGAGTTCAAATTCTGACCCAAACCATTTAGGTTTTGAGTAAATCATGTGAAAACCTCCAGTCCTGTCTCCTTCATACAAAAAAGAGAGATTATAATATGAATCATGGAGAGTCTGTAACTGTAGGAAACTGAAATGAGAAACTTTACAAATTTTAAAGTTAAAGTTCCTTTGCTTCCAAACTTCCCCTGCTTAGGAATTTAAAAGTAATTATTTTTTCAGCAACTATAGAATGAAAATATTTAATTGTTTGATCAATCTTACATACCTATATTTGTTTATCTGAGTAACCAATTTGAAGATAACAATATGTAATATACCATAGTTAAGTTCTTATCATCTTGTCTGAAATCCTGTATTGTTTTTATTTTATTTATATCTCTGTGTTTGTTAATGTTTTCATTCTTTTACCTTTAAAATGAAAAATAGGAGTAACATGAAGTATTTTCATTAAATTAATTGTTTTATCTCATATATTGGTGCCATATTTCTCTGGCCCAAAAGTCTAGTGTTCATTCTAGCTGTTAGTAAAACCTCCAGGCAGAATAAATCCTATTCTGCACAGTTGCGACTTGGCAGGGCTTCTGAATGTGTGCTCAGTAGAGCGGTGTTTTTATGAAGTCTCTCGTATAAAGTTTCCTCAACCCTGTACATTTAGGAAATACTGCACTCTGTCCTGTTACCTCTTACCTGCAGTCAAGAAAGCTATTTAAATTTACTTAAGTTTGAATTTTCCCTTTATTTGCCCATGGAAATTCTTTTTGAGGTAACATCTATTTATAGACCCTAGAATATACTTTGTGAAATGTTCATATAGTTGATCTTATTGTTTTATATGGGAAGGTCAGTGGAGGCTTCTCAGAATGGTGAAAGCCTTGTAGACATGGTGGGTGCCTCTCCTGTAGGCAGAGGAATATATAATTGTAAAGAGGCAGGAGGATGCTTCAAAAATTTGAGGAATATCAAGGAATCCAGTGTTTCTTGATCAGGATGAAAGGAGTGGAACTCAGAAGTGTGAGGTAGTTCCCAGGAGACATTTTAGGGTCTTGTTTCTTTGACAGTCCTTTGGAGCTTAATCTGGACAGTATCAGAAGCCAGTGAATGGTTGTAGAAAAGTTGTATCTGATTTTATTTATGTTTTATAAGGATTAATGCATACAGTGGTGAATGGACTGTCAGAGCGATAGGGTTAGAAATAAGGAGACTGGATGGGTGTGGTGGTGCATGCCTGTAGTCCCAGCACTTGAAAGGCTAAGACAGGAGGATCTTTGCGAGTTTGAGACCAACCTGGGCTAGAAAGTGAGCTTAAGGTCAGCCTGAACTGCATAGTGAGACCCTGTCTTAAAAAGTCAAAAAAAGAAAAAAAGAAAGAAAGAAAGAAAGGAGACTAATTTAGAAGGCCACTGCAGTGGTATATGTTACAGATGACAATGAGGGTGTTAGAAGTGTTATGAAGTAGTTGGTTAGGATTATGTGTTGAAGATAGAGTTTATAGGAATTTTTAAAGAATTCATGTGAAATAGAAGTCTTAGTCCATTAACATTGGTATAATATATCCCCAGAGACTGGGTTATTTTTAAATGATATAAATTTATTCTTCTGGTTCTGGAAAGTGGAAAATCCAAAACCAAGGCACCAGTATTCAGTGCTTGTTGAGAGCTTCCTTGCTGTGCTGTGACATGGCAGAAAGGGTAAAAGCTGTGTTTTCACAAAGAAAATAGCAGGAGGGAAGAAAGGTGTCCTGCTAGCTTCTTTTAACCTTGCCCCAGTGTCACCAATCATGTTCACAAAGGTGGTTTCCTTAGGGCCTAATCATCGCTAAAAGCCTCAGTTCCCAGTACTCTTTCATTGGAGATTAAGTTTCAAACAAAATTTTAGAGGTGACAAAATAGTAAAATATTAGCAGAGACAGAAGAAAGGAGTCTAGGAGGATAGCAAGTTTTGTGGAATAAACAACTGAAATCATGCAGATGCCATTTATTTAAAGAAGGTACACTGGGGTGCAGAGTTTGAGTGTGAAAGAGAAAAGAGTTTGGATTGAACATTTAAATTTGCCTTTCAGACATCAAAGTGGACATGTGAGGTAGGGTATGGATGTATGAGTCAGGAGTTTAGAAGCGAGATTAGTGATAATGATTAAAAGCTGGGCCATCAGGATGCGTACAAATGGTATTTAAAGCCATGAGATTGGATGCAATTGCCTAGATGTAAGTTTCAATAGAAAATGGAAGCAAAGAATATTGAAGACTGGGCCTTGGGACATTCCAATGATAAGCAGATGCCAGTGTGAAGGGAAGAGATGGAAGGTAACATGATGTCCCGAGAGTCAGAGAACATATCTCAAACTCACACTGACCATTGATTTTTGACAACATGGCGATCACTGATTAAATTAACAAGGGAAATTATGATTTTAGAGGTATATGCAAGAAATAATAGAATGGGAGGAAACAGATTCAAGAAGTGGAGATTATTCTTTCAAAAAAGACTTGAGTATCTAGATGTGGTAGTATGTGCCTGTCTGTAATCCCAGCTGATTGGAACACTGGGGCAGGAGGATTGCAAGTGCAGTGCTCACCTGAGAAACTTAAAGAGATCCTGGCTCAAAGTAAACTTCAGAAAGGCTGAGGATGTAGCTTAGCAGTAGATTTCTCACCTAGCATGCACCAGGACCTAGATTCAATTCTTGGCACTGCCAAAACAAATCAAAGCAATTCATGCAAAGGATGCAAACAAATAAAGATACAGTTGGAGGAAGTTATGGGACCAAGGTATTTGTTTTCAAACCCGTTGCTTAAAACATTATTATATGGAGATAGAAGGATTTAGTAGGTAATGCAGTACACAGAAGATGCAAAAATGAGAAAGGAGGAATTGTACCTTTAATAGGTGAGAAATGAAGTTGCAATGCAAAAGGGGTGGGACTGACATTAGATGGAAGTTTTGATATTCCAACCTAGGGTTTGGGCAGAACTCAGAATGCAAGCATACAGAAGGTAGGAGGAGGGGCTGGGGATTTAGCTCAGTGGCAAAACGCCTGCCTGGCAAGCGCAAGGTCATGAGTTCAGTTCCCGGTACCGGAGAAAAACCAAAAAAAAAAAAAAAAAAAAAAGAGGGTAGAAGGGTTCATTCATTCACTTATCTAAATAGTCCTTAAGTGTCCATGTTCTTATCATTTTTTCTAGGTATTGAGGATATATTAGGAGGATATAGGAACAAATTCCTGTTTTTTATTTCTAGTGAGTGGTGACTGATTAGTATAAATTAGATAGTAGAGTATAATTATTATGTGACATAGGTAAATTCTAACTTTAAAAATGCTTGGATTGTATGAATAAATTCATTTGTAGGCATACATCTTTCTATGACTTATTTTAATCTCATTGTTTGAGATGGTCATGTAAATTAAATAGAGAAAAAGTTCATGGCAACCATCTGGCAATCAAAGCAGAGCCTCATCAACACTGGATCCCTGGCTTTTACTCACAAGTAACCTCCTTGCTACTGTACTTCCTAGAATCACAGGGCACTCAGAATCTCAGTGACCTATATATGTCTTAGTTGAAAATGAAATAAAGGAATAATTTGTGAGAAGTAAAAGAGTTGAGGAGAACCAGGGCAGTTATTCTTTAAGAATAACAGATGTGCTAGACCGGGCTAGTTGTGTGACATTTTGTTTCTCATCACTCACTTTTTGTATTTATTATTTTATGCTTGCAGTACACAAAGTTTACATCCTTCATGTGAAGTGGGTATGTGTATGTAACACATCTTCACTCCTCTTCCCATCCCCTTTCCGTTCCCTTCCTCTGCTCCTCCCATTTCTTGATTCCTTCCCTCCATTATGTATGTATGCAGGTAGGTAGGTAGGTGCATGTTTGCAGTATATCTCACCACTTTCTAACATGCACAGGTCAAATAAAGATAGTTTGGGGTTAACAATGAAAATGACTCAGTACTTTAATGAGATCTAGAGCACAAGGAAAAAGCTAAGTGAAAATCTTGATTATTGGAATAGAAATAGATTTAAGGGAGGAGCTAGAAAGCTTGAAGCTTGCGCCCAGTTCTACTGCCTATGTACATAAGTTACTGTACAAATTTCTTAAAAGTTTTGAGCTTTAACTTTGTTATGTGCGGAATATGGGCAAAAGGTAACAGTTTTCTTTAGCTCAGAAGGATGTTAACCACAACATTGACTATTTTATGACCATATACACGGGATAGCTGACATAGCTGTACTACTGATATCTATTGCTTTATTGAAAGGAACAGTTAATGTTTAATTGTTTGATCAGTCTTACATGTGTGTACTTGTTTACCTGAGTAACCAATTTGAAGATATCAATATGTAATACAACAACCATTGATAATTTCCTATCACCTTGTCTGAAATTCAGTATTGCTTGTTTGTTTTGTGTTATTTTGTAAATGTATGTGTGTTTGTTATTGTTTTTGTCCTTTTGTCTTTAAAATAAAGCACAGAGATATATAACGAAATTCAACCTGAGTTCAAACAATTTGTTTAAGAGCATATAGTACATAAGATAAATGTCAGATCTTTTCTGATTTTAAAAGGGAAACTATTAGCATGTTTTTGCAATATCTAACAAGCAAGGACATTCAACCTAGTTCAAGAGGATATGAAAATGTTTGGTAAATGGCTTTCACTCTTAGGTCAGCTTCAGCATTCGCTGATTGTTTCAGAAGAGAGGGTAAAAAAACCTCTTCAAATAACTTAGACATGTGACCAGTGTCTCATCCGCCAGTGAAAACTGCCTTGCTTTGTATTGTTTCATTTTCTTGCCTTCCAGTTCACTCATCGCAGGGGGTAAAGAACAGTTTTGGGGTTGATTGCCCGATAAATTAAGTGGAAAAGCTGAGGAATAAGTACTTTTTCTCTTTTTCTAATATTCAGACATTTATGAGTTATGCAGACTGTAAGTTAGGGCATAACAGTACACTTGGAATTTGCAATAATACATCTGCAAATTAGCTTGCTGCCAAAGTTGCTTGTATTTGTAACACATCTAATGTTTTTCTGCTCAGCAGCTACGTTATGGATGAACTTGAAAGACAGAATATGCTATAAAATGTCTTTGCTAAATAAGCAATCCCTTCTGTAGCAAGGTTTATTTACAGTGATATAATTTAGAAGTGTCCCCAGTGACAACCTTTTGAGGCATATTAGTTAAATGATAGAACATCCACGGTGTTAAATCTACAGCAATATATTATAATGGGGGGAAAAAATGCCCAAACAGCAGGGAGCCTTTAATACAGAACTCCATACGCCACTTAAATAGTGTAATCTGGCTTTCAAGTGGAGCATTCTAAAGAATCTGTATGAACCTTGCTTTGGGGTTTCAGAGAAATAGAATGATATTGAGGACAAAGCTCTGTTCTGGATCTACCTGTCACTGAAATGCTCATGCTGCTCTTCTACAAAGCCAGGTGGGATCATTTCTCTAGGAAACATCAATTACTTCTGCTTTTGCTCAGAAATGGCACAGTTATTTTTAGATGCATTTTCCACTGGTCTACAAAGTATTACAATTGCCATAACATATTGGGCAGTGTCATAATGGTATGAGGATCTCAGAGCAAAATATGCCTGCCCGTGATATTGTCATACACACCCTTGAAAAGCAGCAGGATTATATATCTTATAACTTCTCAGACAGCTACCAAAGTATCACTATGGATGGCAAATGAATGACTTAGAATTTTATAGATTTGCAGCATAATTAAATCTACAAGCCATTTTTTTCCTCTGAGATCACCATCGGCTTATGTAGTTTATTTCTGCAATAGCCTTATGTGAAGAAAACAAACTCAGTTCTTCTAAGGGTTATTCAAATCCTAGATAGCAAGGGAGCTACTGTGGAAGTTGCATTAAAAAGCAATAGCTGAAGATATTACACTCTGCTGATTTGACTTCCACTGGTACGTGATTTATATTGGGAAATAACTCTTGTGTATGGAGAATCTAGTTTACATGATCTAGTTGCTTGTACTGATGTAATGCATATATTCAGCGAAGATGCTTGCAATAATCACTTTGTTAAAATATAAACAAATGGAATCTTGTGAAGGCAAACTTCTTGACTTAAGAATTAACACCTAGAATCTTGACATCTTTTTCTTTCTTGGAATCTCTTCAACTTATGTTCTATGATAACATCTACGATTTATAGAAAGAGAATTGTTATGTCATTATAATCTCTTAAGGAAAATTTTCTCCCATTGCTCTCCCAGCTGTCTTCAATCTATTTGGTACATTTTAAAACCAGTTACTCTAAGAGAAAAGGAAGCTAATATGGTCTTTCTTTCAAAAAAACTATTTTAAATTCATTTTTAAAGAATTAATCTGTCTATACAACTATACATTCAGTCATATATTTGTCAATTTATCTTTTATTCATTTAGTCAATAAAGAACTTTCATTTTAAGTTCTTGTAGTTCCTTTGACTTTAAACTTTTTAAACTAAAAGTGACCTAGACCACATAAATAATTAAATCTCACCTTCATCAGTGATATTTACTAGTGATAATTTATCTCAGGTATCCACACTAGGTCATACATCTTTGTACTAATATTTAGCTAAAATGGGCATTGAATTCTTGTTCTACTCTAAAGACTGTCGTGGATCAGCTCATGTAGGTGTTCTGAATTTGTACTGTGTCTAAATGCACTGTAGCTGATCTTTGCATAAATAGATTTGTTTGCAAGACTTTGTCTTTTAGCTTTTAAATACACACACACACACACACACACACACACACACACACACACACACACAATCTTTTCATAAATTTTGGAATTTGTGCTCAGAATCCAATACCTGCAAACAATGATGAAGTTCTCAAGTCAAACAGAACAGCAGTTTAGTGGGGGAGATGGCGACATTTAAACCACTTACTCTTAAACCTGTTAGGTAGGGCTTTCTAACCTCTAACTCCATTCCCTTTAGTCTCTCCCTTTTTAATAGGAAAAATTATTATAACAAAAGCAAAATTAATTCTAATTTTCCAAATTAAGTTGTGAAATGCTTTTAATTACATGTATAGAGGCAATTTACCAAATCAATTTATTTCACTCAGTTATTTACTTCAATTCATTGAGTGGGGAATTTTAAAGTAATTTTAATTTTATTGAAGTGCATCAAGATATCTGAGTGAAAGATCTGAATACAAGATTCTAAAGACGGTGTCAGGAGAAAGCAGTTGGTGGTAGCAAGTGCTCTTTAATTTTTAGAGACATTTCTCTTCTCAGCTGGTGAGAGGCAGCTCATGTTCCCTAATGGGTCTGGCTTACACAATTCAAGAGATGTTTATTATCATGATCTAGACTTAGGAAAAGATTTGAAACATTTGATTTCAGAGCCCCATCAAATTCTTATATGGGTGGGTAACAGCTGATTACTTGACATGCCATTTCATACAAAAAACCAAAACCAAAACCAAAATGTGACAACAGAAGATTTTGTCTCATCTACTCATGTGATGTGCAATGTATTTTATTTCTCTTGCCATCATACCAAGTCATGTTTTTTCAGTGAATCTTGTCTGGTTTACAATAGCTTTTTACTGAGGAGAATGAATTCCTTAATTTACATGTAAGTTGAGCAGATACAGAATGAGAATCATGGAAATGTTTTTGATATTCTGTGTGCTTTTAATTCAAGGCAATTAAACCAAGATATAGATATTATAAGGTGGCTTGTATAGCATGGAATAGTGACATTTTGTGTTTGATGTATTACTTGTGGCAAAAATCTAGGGCATCTACCAAAGATGTTTAAAAACTTTCTTTCTCTAGAAGTCCAACAGTTTTCTAGAGGATTAAAACCTCAAACGTGTTAAATTGACGATTTAAACCATTTAGAGATGAAGCTTTTGCATCTTTTAATTATTGATTTTCAAAAGTATGTTCTTCTGGCTTTGGGTAATTCTTTCTTTCTTTTATTTATTTGTTTTTTCACTGTTTTCTTTTTTAGTGTTTGGAATTGAACTTAGGGCCTTGAGCTTGCAAGGCAGGCATTGTGCCTCTGAGCTTCATCCCTGGCACAGTAATTCTTTTTGTTTGTTTGTTTGTTTGTTTTTTCTCCGGTACCGGGAACCGAACTCACGACCTTGCGCTTGCCAGGCAGGCGCTTTTGCCGCTGAGCTAAATCCCCAGCCCTCCGTAATTCTTTAATAATAAGGAAGCCTTAGATGTATAAAAGACTTTTAGAACACTTCTGTCTAATCTTTAAAAGTTGGGTGATTAGATACATGATCAATTGCACTTTCTTGAAAGTTTAACCCTTAAATTGTTGTTCTTCAGAAAGAAGGACTTTGAGATTAAGGCTTTCTTCTTTTCCTTAAAAATGGGAACACACTCGTGTTTTAGCATGTAGCATCTAAGGTAATGAGGAACACACTAGTTTGTTAAAGCAAATATGTGTCCGATTTCCTGGGAAAACAGATGTCATGCATGCAGTATTTCTCCCAGAAACTTGAAATTCAAGGCCATTATTCTTCCAATCTGTTTTCTAAGCAAATGAAACAATAGAGAGTGTGCATAAATTCTTCTATATTAGTGTATATGAAATATTTCAACTTAAGAAATTAAAAGATTACATTTGGTAAATCAAGATGGAAAGATCTGAAAATTAGGAAGACCAGAATTGCAAATGCATAAACTCTTACAGTTTACTCTATATCTCTACGTATTTCCTCACAATTTTCACAATCTGTGATGAAGCAAAAGCCTGAAACTTTTCCCTGAAACTAGGTCCATCATACTAAACACTGCTGAAGATGAAATTTCATTAACTTAATTTTCCAAATTTTAAATATGATTTATTAATTCTTATATCTTAAGGTTAGACAGGATTATAATTGGAGTACTGGAAAGTGGAAATCATTCATACTATAAGAAAGGTGTGCTAGTGTGTGACTGTGAATGATATATGCACATGAATATAAGCAAGGAGAGCTTAGCATTTGTCGAATGGAAAAAATGTAGATAACCTTGGTAGCTAACACAGAAGAGTAGATCGACGTATTCTCTCTTCTTCTTCTTTTTTTTTTTTTTTTTTTTTTTTCAGTACCGGGGATTGAACTCACAACCTTGTGCTTGCCAGGCAGGTGCTTATGCCACTGAGCTATATATTCCCAGCCTTGATTGACATATTCTCTAGCATCACCTAACTTAGGTATTAAAAACCTTTTACTCACAGGCATATTTCCATCCAGTTGTGAGCCATTGAGGACCGAGACTAAAAGAGAAATACGGTACCTCTCCAGGGGTTCTGGGCTTGGGAAAAGTCTACTGTCCTGAGCCTGACCCATGCTTAAATGGATGAGATGCTTTCCTATCCAAGCTGGAGCCACATCCCTTAATCTGATTGTACTTAAATGCTAGTCAGAATTTCACCAGAGTCTGTGATATTCTGTTTAACATGACATTTCGGTCACTTAAAGGTGGGACCCACAGGGTTCGGTCAATTCCAAAATTGGCTTCACTTTTCCTGCTAGCCTGCTACTGAGATCACCAAATGCTTTGTGGCCAGGCTTACAGAAGCGTGATAAAAACCACGGTTAGAAGGACAGCTTACAAGCACTTTGACTTCCAGCAAAATGATGATTAGAGTAATTAGGATCATTATTGCTATATTAAACCATCATTATGTGTTTAAAATTTAGTTGAGATAAACCACTTAGAAAGCCATTTGATATTGAAACTTTGCTCTGTGCTATGCGGGCACTCCCAGGATTAGATAACGGGTAGGAGCCGATATTTTTTTCTACCAGAAGAAAAGTGAGTAATAAGTATTTCATGATACTACATCCTTAATTAAAACGGCAGGTAGAACATGTTCTTGTTATTTTTTCTCTTCCAGGTAAGTCAGCTGTTATCTAAACTTAAATGCTTAGATCCACATATCTCCTACATTTTTCTTATCTGGCTTAAGATCAATTAAATGGATAATTATTTTTTATTATCAATCTGTTTATACTTTGGCAGAGTCACTTATATTTTAAGGGGTTAATAATGCTTAGTACTTATAAATGATTCACTTTAGTTTTGGATATATTAAAGAATGAATTATGTAAGTGCTATAAAATTTGATAGTTATCAGCACATTTATTTAAATGGAGAAATATCTCTTTCACTGTAGACATTTACGGTTTATATTACAAATAAAAGTAAACTCCCAGCAAAAGTGAAAAAGCATATTCTGAAATGTTACAAGCAAGGCCTATTTTTGAAAACTATTTAAATGAGTCTTTTACAAAACATAAACATGACAAATTTGAGCTACATGATACTTTTATTACAGTGAACTCTGAAAACTTCTTTAATGGAAACAAAGCCATTAGATATTGTTTTAATATAAGATCACTTTTTTTACATCTTTGATGAAATCTACTGGATAATGCTTAATTAATTTGAGCCCACAAATATATATTAAAAATTGATAGTTGTATAATTTTTCTTCAGAAGTGTTAGAAATTTATCTCTAAACCTGAATTGCGAGAGCATATGTTTTCTAAAAGCGATATGCTGTGTTAAGTAGACAAATAGGTTCAAGTAAAATCAGAGCTCAAAAAGCACTCCCCTAAAATTGAAGTTGACCTTCATTTGAAAAATCCCGTGACATTTAAGCTTTCTGTTCCTTTTGACAAGAGTTTAAGATTGTAAATTTATCATAACCTTGTCAGTGCACCTGTGAGGGACTTAAATGTTGGAGACCTGACTTACGGGGCAGAGATTCCACTTATGGATTTAACGGTGGTTTTCAGTTCTTACTGATCATATATGAGTCTCATCTTTCATTAACTTGTCCTTAAAATCTGTTAGTCCGTTTCTGGAGATGCAATGTGTGCCATGGCATCATGCTTCTGTAGACTGATGCTGTGAGTCCATTTTATCCTCTGTGAAAGAGATCAGAGAGGGTGTACTTATTTGATCAAAACAGTAGATGTTTTCCATTCTTCCAGGTATCCACCCCATCCCTCCTTGCATCCCCAGGTACTGGAAGTTGTATAGGATTAAGCAAAGTGAACAGGAAACTAGGAAGAATGATCTTACATTACCCAGGATTTCTATCGCCTGTGAGAATTCTAGTTGTACTCTATTTTCCAAAGATTTCTATGCAGAAGTGATATTAGTCTTACTTTATCTATTTATTTTTTTATTTTCGACATCATTTGTCTTTTCCCCCGAAGGACACCTTAGACACATAGGACAATAGGACCCCCCTTAATTTTCTCTGATGTTGCTGCATTTATACACAGTGACCTTGGAGGATGGCCTAGTTCAGCTGAGGAGAGCTGTTTAAGAGGCTCTTGGGTGGAGAAGTGGCTGGCATGAAGCTAGAGGAGCACAAAAGCAGAGCCAAACTACCCGCTTCCCTTGTGCTCTGTTGCTGCTCCACCAGGATAACCTTGCCCACGTGGGTTACATCTTCAGAACTGACAGCATCAAGCCCTTGCAGATGTGTTTATATCTATAGTTGAGTACAGGGGAGGGGCAGGGTGCATAAAATGATAACAGATGAAAAGGAAGGATTTTTTACATATAGCTGATTAGAATGCTATCATGTCTGCCTTCTTTATTTGGCTTTGCTGAATCTTTCAGTCAGCAAGTAGAATAAATAAAATAGCTTAATAATTTGATCACTGTAAATATTTTTGGCATTGTCTTTAGACTAAGTAAACTACATGATAGCCCAGATAAGAGAACATAAAATACTCCTGTTAAGGACTGAAAATGCCCTCATGATTTCTTAATTCAGGATGTATCCACAAGAAGCCAGTGGATTAGCTGTATGACCTCATCACTTTTTATTATTGAAGCCTCATGCAATTTTGGGTCTTAGTTATATTTCTTTATATTATAACTAAAGACATACAGGTATTTCAATCCATGATCCAGACAGACTTATACTTGAATGTAGTGCTTTCCTCTATAAAGAAGCTGAAGGTATGTTGTAGTTTAGAACCAGAATGTTCCCCCAAAGCCTCATGTATTCAGAAATTGGGCTTTTGTAAGATGACTGGATCGGCTAAATGAGATGTTAGGTGGGGGCTGGTTAGTGACTGGTCACCAGGGGGCATGACCCGGAAGGGTAAATCTGCCTCCCCTTCTTCTCCCTTCACTCTATTTCCTGCTAGCCATGACTTGAGCAGCTGTCTCTCACTGTGCCCTTCGACAGTGCTGTTTCTGCCTTGGAACCTACCAACCATGGACTGAAGCTTCTGAAACTGTGAGCCAAAATAAATCTCTCTTCCTTTATGTTGTAGACATCGGGTGTTTTGTTTCAGTGACTGGAAGGTGACTGAGACATGGCGCCACAATAGGCAAGTGCAGAACATATGTTCCTCTTATACCTATTTAATTCGATTTTAGTTGAGAACCATTTAAGGTAGCAGCACGACTGATGGAAGATTTTGAATAATAAAAGAGCACAGAGAGAAAAAATTTGTGGGAATTTCAAAAGCCAGAAATCTTGAAAATTTGATTTTTAATTGGTTGAATGTGTCCTCACTTTGATTAATGTCCCAAAGCCTTCCATTAATTTCATTAATTTAGGATGATTTTGTGGCACCATTTATTGACTATAACTATTGCAAATTCATATCCCTAAATAGGATTTTGGTCTTTTATCATTAGTGTGGCTGTACACTTGCAGAAGGGTCTTGCGATTCACTCATTATTTAGGAAAGGTTTTGTTTTCATCCTGTTGGCTGCTTATCTAAGAACTATCTCATGTTGTTGATAGCCAAGCAAAACACACTCTGTTGGATCTTATTGCTTAAATATTCCCACTTCTAAAATTACCACTACACCATTGGGGGGTGAACGAATCCACGATTACGATTTCAATTTGACAGTTTTAACGGAAATGGCATAGGGATTTAATTAGGCCCTCTCCATGTGCTTCATTGATTCTCAGATGGGTTTTCATTCTAGCATAAGCACATGTGGATTCTAACGTGGAAGTTAGATTTTCTTGTACCTTATCCGACTTATTCAAAAAAGTAAAACAACCATCAGTTTGTTGACTGAGTATGCCAAACACTAAAGCAAACTGGTTTGGAAATGCTGAAGGGAAGTTGCAACTCTCATCTTCATTTCCTTTGGAAAGAAGATGGAAGAAATCAAGGAAAGGATGAATTTTGTGGCTCTTTGTCTTCATATTGTAATAAAAGATAAGTTAAACTACAGTGAAATGTTCACATTTTGGACAATAGATGCAGCGTCCTGACTTTATTGGAAGAGAAATATCATAGCTTTTAGCTCTTTTGAGCTAAACAAAATATGCAACTGAGATCAATATGGCAGCCCTTGTTGAAATAAGTTACTGGCAACTTCAAGAGGAAAGTGTATGAGAGCATTGTGAAGTTTTTCTTTGACATATATTTTTCTCTTGAAATATGAATCTGTCTTCCTTTTAGAATTCTGGAAGCCCCCTCCTTTCTCCTAACAAATACATGGTTAGAATGTCTAAGGACGGAGTTTGGGTAGAAATTAGTGGTGGCAGGAGGAGAACTGAAGTTGACCACAGGTGTTTGAGGTGGCCTGCCACCACGGCTGGCTGCTGGGTCTAGAGCGTGACTGTCCTCTCCCAGGGAAGAGGCTGTGATGACGGCCTCATTTGATTCTCTGGAGGCAGCACCATGACTCATTCATGCACGAGATTTCTCTCTACTTTTAGAACCACTTTCCTCGCATCAACTTTTCCTCCGCCCTGCATTAAGTAACCCTAGGTCCTCCCAAGCTCTAGGCTACTAATAACAAGGTGTAATTTTTCATCCCCGGTGCCCCACAGAGTTCGTCCATTAGTTTTCTCCCCTGAGGGGAATCTAGTGATCAAGTGGTGTCCTTTGTTTTTCTTCTGTAGAAAATAGTGTAGCATGGTGCTGACATAGGAAGACACAGAGAATGTGAGAAAATTATGAGACAGAAGTGCTGCCAACCTACAAACAGGGTACACGATGCACACATTTTGCTCCATGTTTGCAATATTTGAATGATTAATCTTCTCCCTCTTTAGCATTCACTGGCAGGTAATAATTGATCTTTATAGAAAAAGTTTAAAACAATAGCATTTTCAATGAGAATTTCTATTTGTCTCTTAATCTACCTGTGATAGCTATAGTATGATTTAAGAAATATTGAAGAGATTTTGTTCTTTCCTTTGTACTGTTTCCTAAATAATTGTATAATAATCAAAATTAAATACGACTTCTTGCTCTATCAAAATATACTATTTACCGGGGCTGGGGATTTAGCTCAGCGGCAAAAGCGCCTGCCTGGCAAGTGCAAGGTCGTGAGTTTGGTTCCCGGTACCGGAGAAAAACCAAAAAAACCAAAAAACCAAAAAAAAAAAAAATATATATATATATATATACTATTTACCTTTAAATATGTCAGAGTAAACCTGATGTAAAGAATGGGCAAATTCACATAAAATATACTCCTTTATTATTGTATATGTCCATTTTATTTAATCCTTGCTCTATATTCTGTGTTGTGCAGTTATGAGGCAGGTGTTGCTTATGTAGACAATCTGCTGTTTTACTTTTTCTTTTTAGAAAAGATCCATCTTTTCTTCTCTGTCTTCTGTCTTCCATCTCTTGCTTCCTCCCTTCTTATTTCCTCATTCCTCTTTATTTTCAAAAAGACGGCATTCATTATGCACTTTCCGTATTCTACGTAGAGTGCTGAACTAGGCCTGTTTAAATAAAGGTACTTGCCAGTGGGGTACTGAATCTTTCCTGGCCATTTGCAAAGTGTACAGATGCGGAGATGTAACTCATTCTGTAGGCAGCCTTCATTTTTCATGTCTTTTAATCGAAGATACTAATACATAACAAATACAACTAGTGTGAAGAATAAAGAGATCATAGCTTGGAAAACTTAACAGCATTTTTTTTTATTAGTGTGTATTTGCAATACATCACAATTACATTGATCTTGGACAATTGCTACATATACATATCACGTCTTGATCATGTTTATACCCCTGCTCCTGTCCATCCTCCCCTCTCTTTGCTACCCAAGATCCCTGTATTTTGATAGAGCAAAAACCACAAACTGATGAGGGAGGCCATAGACTATTGAGAGGGGGCAAAGAGAGAGAATTAGTTCTGAGGAGATGAATCACCCATGGAATTACTTATTTGGGATATCGCTCGTATGCGTGCTGCATTGGGTTATGTAACTTTGTGTCTTTCTATTTCCTACACCCAGTTCATGAAGAAGCTATGCTATGCATGACACAGTAGTCTACAGGGACTTAGACGTTGGTCTTTCAGACCTGACTGCATGGACCAGCACTTAACAGGACATTTTAATTTCCTGGGCATTATCTTCTTCCTCCCCAAGAACAATTTTAAAAAATGTAGAATTGCATGTTATGCTTCCTAATCTAAAAATGACATACGTTCTCACTTATTAATTCCTCTTCAAATGTTTAAAATACTATTTTTAATAGCAAGCTTTAGCAAATCAGCTACTATAGCTACCCAAAATGGCTAGAGGAAGACAGAGAATGAGCTAAAGTATTGAAAGAAGGAGCTGTGTTTTCTCAGAGCTCCTCTGAGACCTCTGCTCAGTCTGGAGGGTGTAGAACAGCTGCCCAGAGGCCCTCGCTGTACTCATGCTTTCGAAGAAAGGAGTCGCTTCTCCTCTCCTGAAGGCAGCCCCGCGCGTTGATAGGGAGTAAGCGATTCTGTCACTGATTAACTCGGCAACTTTCAGCAATGCAAATGACTGTTCTTTGGATTTCATTTTCCCTGTCTGTAAAATGAGCCAGATGTTCTAGATAATCTTTAAATCTCTTTCTAGTGCCAGAATACTCAAATTACAGCACCAGTTAGAACCATTTGATTGATTCATGTGTTGAGAAAAAAACTTAAGCTGGAGGCCTCTGCTCAAAGTGTCAAAGCAGGTTAAATTACAACTTTTCAATGAAAAAGATTCCACTTGCTCTCACCACCCTTAACTCATGTGATAATTTATCTCTTATGAAAACAGAGATTGCTATATTATAGATATGGTCTGAGAGTCATTCATGTGGTTTGAATTACTTGAAACACACGCTCACATACACACACACACACACACACACAAGCTCTTATATATAACAAGTAAATTTTCTCCCCTACAATGGTACTAAATATAGCCCAGAGAAGCATTCCACATGCTTTTAAACAAAGATCTAGTGTCTAACAGCTAAGATCATTGCTACAGTACAATTTTTTCCTTTTTTGTTATTCCTCTTTTGCTGAGAGTTTATAATAGCAAACAAGACCTTAATGGTCTATAAGGACCAGTGTAAGGGACTAATAAAAGATGGCTTTATTCTTTGTATGTTTGGCCATGTATTTATTTATTGGGGCATCTTACATGTTCTATCTTTTTCTGAATTTAAATTTATTGGTACAATTTAGGTGTACAATATGACTGCACTCACTCTAAGGGATTTGTACCTGTACATGATCTGCCTTTTCTTGAGGGAGGGGGTTGTTTGTTTGTTTTTTCTGGTACCAGGGATAGAACTCATGACCTTGTGCTTGCCAGGCAGGTGCTATGCTGCTGAGCTAACATGATGTACCTTGATTCTTCTTTTCAGTTTTTTTCCCCATTCCCATCTGCTCTTTTCAAACCCTCTTCCCCTCCCTGTTCACACAGCTCAGTTTTTGTTTTATCTTTTTTTCCCATTTTTCCTTTCCCTTCCTTCCTCTCTCTTCCCCTTCCCTACTTCCCTTTTCCTTTTGAACAGTTTCTTCCTATTTCACAGTATCCATTTTACATTTTTGTTCTTTACATTTTCAGTTTCTCACATCAGAGAGGTAATGTGATATTCACATATGTGTGTCCGATTTAATTCACTTATGATTATGGTCTCAAGATCCATCCATTTGGCTATAAATGTTTCAATTTTATCTTGCTTAATGGCTAAGTAATACTCCATTATATAAAAAAACCACATTTTTAAATCCTCTCATTCATTGATGGGCATTTGGGTTGCTTCCAAGATTTAGCTATTACCAACTGTGCCACTATAAACATAGGTGTGCATCTATTGCTGTGGTACGGACCTCTCATTTAAGGTTCACCATGGATTACATGAGATTTTCAGGAGGAATCATTACCAAATTTAAAGGATATAGTGATGTAAAGTTGCTGCCTAATTCTGGAATCCATAGTTGTGAAAAATGGGCATTTTGAATGCAGGAACTCTGATCAGCCACTCTGGTAGAGAGTAGGCATATTTGAAATACTCAGAAAGTCAGAATTGGGCAGAAGCTCCTCAGAGGCTCTGTCCTTTGTCCCTGAGATGCAGCATTCTGAAAAGCCACAGGCAACACTGATTTCAGAACACAGTCTCAACGTTCTTGTACGGATCCTCTTTAAGTTTCTGTGATTACAGTTGTAAGATCTCTCACTTTGCAATCCTCTCAAGGAAATACTGAAACAATTGCTCAGTTTCCCAGGTTGCTAATTCCTGGATCTTGGTGTATTGGGCAAATAAAATTCTCTCCAACAAGAAGCTGGATATCAAGCATTTAGAAGTAGAGCTGCTTTGAAAAATTATCAGGAGGCAAGAAACAAATTAAAGCAAAGTATGAATTTACTGATTAGCTGGCAGCACCTTATTGCTACATTGCTAGGGAAAATTAAATGTTAATAGAGGTATAAAGTTAAACTTTGGAGCTGACATAATCTTTCATATAATGAACAAAAACAATTAAAGATACATTCGTCCATGAACACCTCATCTTGCCTTAGAATGCAACTCTGGAAGTGGTATTGTGACTCTGTAACACTGATTTAATGGTATTTTAATGGTATCTTGATTATTCAAGTCTCTAACTGGTAGGTCTATTTTCCATCAGCACTCACTGTCCTCTGGATTCAAGATACAAACAGAAAATCTTATCCTTTTTTTACTCAAAACAAATGAAAATTACACTTAAAATCTACCCAGATCTAAGAAACACTTGTGTAAATTTTTGTCTGTATTTCAGATGCCTGTTTAACCTTTATGGATTTCTAAATGAATTATCTTGTCTATAGTAAATCATATGGTATAATATGCCTATACAAAGTGAATCAATATCCATAGATACATAACATAAGATCACAGCATTTTGTGGTTTGGAAGATGTGGATATCTGTCGTCCTGCGACCTCTCTGGCTTCCTCACATGTATTTTATTTTCAGCATTCATGTGTGGGTGAGGCACTCTTCTTATAACTGTCTGCTGTTCCCCTGGACCTCAAGCCACCTCCCCTCAAGCTCAGCCACCATGCCCTGCAGTGTCCAGAGCCTGTCTGGCGCTCTCTGTTGCCAGTGACTTTTCAGTGGACGTCCACTGGGTGATTACGGGGGCTGAGAGGTTTTGAGAAGGGACTTTTCTATTCCCTACCTACCTTCCCTACCCCTCCCCACTCACCCCAAACTCAGCTGCTCTACAGCATATGTAGCTAGGGGCCATTAGAAGGGTACATTTGATCTTTCAGAGCAAATCTTACATGACGATGACTTCATGCATTGTTCTTACCAGGTAACTTCTGGTTTAAATCACAGATTGACAATGTCTTTAAAGTCTTTGCCACCAAAAACTAAGGCAAGGCCAGTTGAAGATGCTTGGTGCTTGTCAAATTATAGCATGTAGACATCTTTTTTATTTATCCAAAGTATGAAGAGGTAGATAAAGAGCTAAAGGTTTTACTCTTAAAATAATAAAACAGCAACAAAAAGTGCTTTAAAAATGTCTCCCAATTTTTTTCTAGTACTAGTTCCATCTTCTCTCTTGCCTTTGAAAATTATTATTTTCATCAAATTCCCACAGTAAACTTATCACATGTTTTCCAAAAATCATCCTGGGCACAACCAACAAGTGCAGAAATAATTAAATTTCCCAGTTAGGTTGTATTTGCATAACCTTATCAGTCTCCCTAAGTTGCAAATAATATCTATGGGAAGACTTTATTACAAGTGTTTATCAACATGCTCCTCTCAAAATCAGAGAAGGTAAAAAATCCTTAGATTGAACTGAGCACGAACACACACACATGAATGAAGTATGTCAATTTACAGCTATAATGTTTATTTAAGACTATTTAGCAACTTAACAAATCTCAAAATTACAAATGAGAGATCCATTAATAATTCTCTTCAACACATTTGTCATTTATATGGTTGCAGTTTCTTTAAGCAGAGTTGGGAGAACTTTCTTCCATGCATGAAGATAGCTGTTTGATCTGCTGCCTTTAAAAAGAAACAGCTCTATAGATCAACGGTTCTAGTCTCACCATGAAATAGTATATAATTTGTAAGATAAAAATAATACAATTTCTCTTTTAAAATCTATGTTCATTACTCTTTAGTTTTCTGAGATAACCAGAAGTGATTGTTTTTTATTTACTTTTTAAAAGTACTTTAGGAAACCACTGATTTTGTTTATGGAAATGTTTGTCTGTTCTTACAATTAAATTTGAATTCTTATAGATGAATTTCTTCTCCAAACATAAATATTTCTTATAGTAGCCTGTCCTTAAAAATGGCATGAAATATTTTTACAGGCAAAGAAATAAACAAACTGACAATGAACCCCCCTCAAATTTACTGAGAATAATAGCACTTTTTATTACCTTGATTTTATTTAGTCCCTTAACATTTTATGGGAAATTTTAACTTCTTGGTAAAAGACATCTTTATCAGAATAAAAATGGGGTTTCTAGATGTTTGTCATCTTCTCTTTTTTTGTCTTTTTTGAGGCTGGGTCTCCCTATGCAGTTCAGGCTGGCCTTGAGCTCACTTTGCAGATCAGGCTGGTCTCAAACTCGCGATAATCCTCCTGCCTCAGCCTCCCAAGTGCTGGGATTACAGGCGTGCACCACCATGCCTGGCTGTCATCTTCTAAAATGCTTTCAAGTTTGAAATTTCTAAATATATCAAGAGTTAAGTCCCTTTCAACATAGTGCACTAATGATGAATTTGGGATTTTAAGAATCAATTTATGGTGCTATTGCAAAAACTATAGCTGTTATTGATCTCACACAGCCAACTTTTGTGCAAATTTCATTTGTGACGAGTATTTATTTTACTTATCAAAGAACAAGAACAAAAGGCTCCAACACTGAAGTTTCTAAATAGCGACTAGCACTGAATATAGATGGCTCTGGACCAATCAGATAATGTGGTAAGACGGTGCAAAGAGGTCAGGGCAGATGTAGAAAATGACAAGTAGTTAGTGCAGCATTCCTTGTGGGGAGTGGTGCACACACAAAACAGGTCTTGGTTCTTTTCTCATCCCCTTCCTTTCCTTTCCTTTCCTTTCCTTTCCTTTCCTTTCCTTTCCTTTCCTTTCCCCTCCCTCCAGCTCTTGGTCCCCTTCCCTGAGAGAAATCTATCTCACTACTTCTTATTCTTTAATTTTGCTTCTTATTTGAACTTTGGGTTTCTCATTTAAGAGAAACCATGTGATAGCTAAGCATGTGTGTCTGATTTATCTCATTTAACATCGTGGTCTCAAGGTGTATCCATTTTCATACAAATGACTCAGGTTTATCCCATTTGTATTGTTTTAGGCTGTTAAGTTCCCTCAATGAAAAAAAATACGTATAGATACGAATGGTAATTTTTTTGTGAGCAATATAATTGTATGTTTGAAGATAGAATCACAAATGGTGCTGGATATTAAGGACTTAAGCTAGCAAAAGTCTAAAGTACAAATCAATCTTTCTTTTTCATGTTTTCTTCCTCTCTCATCAAAGTTATATGCATATAGAATAATATATTTTATGTTTTATTCAGTATGTACTATGTTATTTTACTTGTGTTGTAAACTAATTCTTTACCTACATTTTTACTCCTATCTATCCAATCATAGATTGTGATGAGCAATAAAATATTAAATTACTAACCAAAATTAAAATTTTAATATTAAAGACAAGCAATTAAGTACCACTATTTATAATTAGCATTGTGGAAAAATATTTGACTCTTTTTATGCCTATAATATGGGATTTATTATCAAAATTCACGTGATTTTGAAATTTTATAGATTTATGTTTGTAGTAGCACTTATAAACTGATATACAACAGTATAATTAGTAATACTTAAAAATTTTTGACATCCTATATTAACAGGCTTAGAATGTGCATATTAGGTGGCACACTAGACTTTTAAAAATCTATACAAGTAATTTATTGTATGAAAAATATTTTATGCAAAAGCACAACACTTATGTAAAATGTTCTTTGCAATATTTTATGCAACATTTAGATTTCCCCTAATGAAAGCCAAAATTAGGTTGATTTAGCAAAGTAATATAAAACTCCTTAGTGACATGTTACATAGCCATTTAAAAACTATTCAATGAAACAGCAAATCATATTTAACGATTCTTAGTATAAGAAGTTAAATGAAAAAGAACGACGCAGAATTGTATATGCTTTATGATTTCACTGATTTTAAAAAGACCAAATACTAGGGTGATTCAAAATCTTGGACAGAAATGTGTATCACTTTTTTGTTGTTCTTGTGGTTGTTCTCATTCTTGGTATTTAAGAAAATACCTTTAGTGAACATATATGGCTTTTAAAATAATTTTTTAAAAGTACGAATAATGCCCAGAATTTTTTTTTCCAAAGGAAAGTATGTTATCTTTGCCTTCTAATGATAAATCCATGGTGATTATTATAATGGCCCTAGCGGAAGCTGTAGGGTGGCTCACGGTCAGATATCTCCATCACAGATCTCAGCACAGGCGAAATATGAGATATTAGATTTGTGGCCCATGGGCCAGATCCATAACTGTATATTGCTTTGTTTTACAGACATTTGAGGCAATATTTAAAAACTGGAAAGGATCACATGAACCTCATTTTTTTAAAAAAAGAAATTTAGAGGATCTGTCAGCGCTAAGCCCAGGGGCGGACAAGTCCTTAGAGAAGCCCTGCGTCGGCCAGTTCACTTCCGCAGTGCACTTCCGCCTGGCGCTGAGAGCCACATCCAGCGCCGTGTATCAGTTACGCTTACTTTTTTTGCTGTTCTTACGGTGTGAACCCATCTTCTCTGTGCGTATTTCTCTATCAAAAGTGGGAAATGAAAGACGGAGATCAGATGCCTCCTTGTTTCTCAAGCACAATATGCTATCACCTTTCTTGCTATTGTTGGCATTCGTGATCGTGACTCCTGAAGACCGAAGAAATAATTGATTGGAAGCGCCTACAATAACCCGGCCCAGATGCTTGGCAAATATGAGTTTCTTTCCATCTATCCTTTCTCTAAGGTGCTTTTGAAACATTTGGACACAGAATAACGCGGTTATAACACTCCCAGAGACTGTTAATGGAGCAGGCACCACAACAAAATGTTGAAATCAACCAGGGAAGACTAAGATTGCATTTGGAGTAATGCAGAAAACATAAAGAGGGAAGACTGTATGATAACCATTTAGGTGACCCCAATTTTCTTTCTATCTCTCATGAAATCAATGAAATTCCTCCCCAGAGCCAGACGAGAAAGACTGCCCCTGCTGCAGTGGTAGGTTTCAGCCGGCTGCATGTCTCTGACCCCCGGCAGAGGTTAAGTGTGCAAAGAGAGTCACACTTTCAGGACAGTTAGGTATTTTTTTTTTCTCACTAAATTGCATTTAAGACGCTAATTCCATTTCTTTCCTGGCTGTGTATAGATGAATTAGCAAGAAAACACTCTGCATTGTTTTCCAGTCTTCAAATGAAGCCTAATTAAAGAAATATATAGTTTTTATTGAGCTACAAGAAAAAGGGACATGGGGTACAATTAAGTTTGCATCAATAATTAAAGCCATAAAATTATTAATGTAGCAAATATTACACATTAATAAGAAATATATTTGTCACCAACTGCTGCATAAAATCCTCCCCTAATCTATAATCCAAAAGAAGAAATAGAGAAGCAAAATGGAGAGCGTTATATTACAGCCTTACTTTACTGCTGCCAGAAGTAAGATGTTTACCACATTTTAACCCTGTCATTTCTAAGGTGTGATTGTTCTGAAATCAGTTTTTAAAAACTGAGAGATAAAGGTACAATAGTGATAAAAATTGCTTGTATGTAAGATGAAATGCATAACCGGGGGCTAAAAGTATTTATCAATCTGGCCATTATTTTCCTCTGATAGAAGACTGCAAGTTCAGTGTGCAGAGAGGAGAGGCAGGTCTTCCACCCCCGTCTCCTGTGAGGAAATCAGTCTATCTGTCTCTGACTGTGCTTGAATTATTCTGGGGCTGCCCTTTTTTGGAGAGAACAGTTTGACATCAAAGCAGCTTTCTGTTTTATGGATCACCTACTCAGAAAATTCTTCTCTTAGTTATTAAAAGTCTGTTAGAAAACGTTGAAGAAATGAGGTCTCTTCTACGTCTTTTTTTTAAAAAACCTTATAACTTGCTACTTGAACCTACTGTTTACTTTCAGGTATCCTACAGGCTTACTCAGTGTATGGCGTACCGTAGGCACCAATGACTATTTAAAGAACAAATGAATGAGGTTTTTCTCTAATGGCTTTGGAGTCGGCCTCCGACCACATGCCAACAGAAACGCTGAGATGAGCTCAGAGCTAACCAGAAAAGAACCTGATGGAGTTGCACAATTCAAGAACCTGAGATATCTCAATGCCTAAAGTTCCCAAACTCTCCAAGGACAAAAGATTGTTCACTTATATAATCTCGGGCTATTCAGGGGAGGGGGATTCCAGACGGCAGGAGTAAGGGGCAGGCCTCGGGGTGGAGCTAGCATGAGTTCGCGCTTTATGCAAGACATATTCCATATTTTGCTTAGATACAGATTTTAACATCAGCATCATGGTGGGCTGAAGATTTGATGTTACTGTGAAAGAGGCAGAAAAAGGTAGAAATGATGTTTTTTAATTGCATTGTGCTTTGTGCACGGTCTCTAATCTCGTTTTAAACAAACAGGGGCTATGCTCACTTTAGCTGTTCTGCCCAGGCTTTTTTTCTTTCTTCTTTTTTTTTCTTTCTGGTTCCAACTGGAGGGAGGGTTGTAGTTCAGGACCCCTGTCTTAGCATCCCTTAGCATGTCTTAGCATGTTTTAGGTTAAACATACTAAACCCACTAGGAGAGGTTTGTACAGCAAAACTTACAAGTTTAAAATAGGTGTTAGGTGTGACGAGTTCAGGAAGTAGCTAAGACATTGACATGAATGGGGCTCCTCCATTCAAAATGCAAGAGTTGTTTTGTTTGAAATTATCAAGATTAAAATGAATACTTTATAATTATCTTAACCAGATACTATTGTTGAATTCAATTTTGGGAAGGTTTCTGTCTCCTGTGAGCAAGTTGTTGGGGGTGATAGCAGGTAAAGGAGCTTAAGAGCTTTGATAATTTAGGAGCAAAAAGATATTAAGTGGAGTCTGCAGCTGCCACAGAGCGAACTAACTAAATGGGGGTTCAAAGGTGGAATATGAACACTGTCGGAAGAGTTAAAAAAGCTTCGTGGAAAAAGTCTTGTTTGGGATGTGTGCAAACAAATCGGTAGGACTTATTAGAAGAGGATTCTGGAAGAACCTCATGGTGAGATGTGAAGAAAAGGACCCGGAGCAGACAGAAGAAAGGCATTGCAAGTGCTTGGGAATAGCGTGTGCTCCAATGTGGAAATTCCCAGCTAGGACTGGGAGTGAGGCCATAGGAGAAGGCTTAGAGTTTTATTGAGCTGGCCGATAAATGATAGGCCTGGGGGCTCAGTGATCAGTCTCCGTGGGGAATTACTCAAATAGAATATACTTGCACAGTGGGCTTTATGTAGTCTTGTGCTGTTTTATTTCTTTATTGGTCCTGGGATTGATATTGGTGCCTCACTGACTCTACCACTGATCTAGACACCCCCAACCTGTAGTTTTGTGGTGCTTTTTTTTTTTTTTTTAGTGCATTGCAGTCTCTTTTAGCAACTCTCTATCTCTCTCTTAGGTTGCATTTTATGACTTCAGCTTTTCTTTTTTCATGGTCTTTTCTTTATATTAAATACAAACAAATGATTCTGTATTGATTGACTTTTTTGTTTAGTTGCTGAATTTCTGGGTGGTCTCAAAGACAAGGTATCAGTAAGTGCTACAGTTAGGGTCTTCAGTGTCCCACCAAAAGCTTATGTATTGAAGGTATGGTGCCCAGCTCATGGTATTATTAAGAAGTAGTAGAAGGGTCATGAGATAGGTTATAGTGGAAGGAAGTGAAGTCATTGGAGGCAGCCCTTGAAGGTGATTTTAGGACTGGACCTTCTGCTTGTGTTTTTCACTTTTTTCCACATTAGGGTCATGAGGTGAAAGTCTTGCTTCACTGGGTAATCCCAACCAAGGTGTACTGTCGGACTACAGGCCCCAAAGTAATGGGCACACAACCCAGGGACTGTAATCTCTGAAACCAGAAGCCAAAGTGAAAATTTTCTTCTGATAAGTTGACATTTTTAGATATTTCTTACAGTAATGGAAAACTGATTAAAATAAGTATTATAAGTGATATTACTTTTTAGAAGAGTACCATCTACTAAATATTCTTGTTATATAAACCAATCAAAACAGAAGTTGCAGATACTAAGTTTTTTAAACAAATTCTTTTAATGAGAACAGAACTTGCAAGGCTGATTTCAAAACCCAGGCTCTTTCCTTTTTATCACAGTGTTGTGGTTTCTAAAACAAGTAATGATTTTATTACTTTGCTGGGTCAATCAGAAGAATGGTTAAAATATATTTCTGGAATAATAAGACATAAAAGAGATGTCCTTTGCCACAGAAATCTGAATTTTGTACTTTTGATTAATATCTGGCCATCTTTCCTTCTCCCTAGCTGGTGGCAACTGCCGTTTTAGTGTTTGCTTCTACAGGTTTTACTTTTGTGGATTTCA
Source organism: Chinchilla lanigera (assembly GCF_000276665.1). Taxonomy (NCBI): domain Eukaryota; kingdom Metazoa; phylum Chordata; class Mammalia; order Rodentia; family Chinchillidae; genus Chinchilla; species Chinchilla lanigera. Next base: position 22,437,841 of record NW_004955418.1, on the reverse strand, counting down.
CATAGAGTGAGGCTGTGCAATATTTGGTTTTCTGTGTCTGACTTTTCCAATCCAGCTCTGCCTTCAGATCTTTCTCCTTGTTTCAGTTTCCAGTCATTTTCTGGCTTCTAGACTAGACCCAGGAATGTGTCTCCTGGGTCTCTACTGTACCTTAGGAATACATGCTTACTTGGGCTCTAATCCTGTAGCCTTAGGCAAGAAGACTCCTCCAAAGTCAGTTCCATTTCTTGCTTGCCTTTCAAGTCCTCATTGTGTTCGTGTGCCAGATTCTAGTCTAATTACAGAAAAGCTAGTGAGGGATAACTGTATAATATGTACTTTTACCATAGGAAATTAAACTTCAGTTAAATAAAATATAAAACCATTTGGATAGTAGTCAATGGTATCAGATTTTACATTCTGGAAGGTTAGTAGGAGAAAAGCAGAAAGGAGAATGTAAGAATTTGAGAACGGCAGAATTGGGCTACACAGAGGAAGAAATGGGCATGTGGTAAAGGTGGTGGAATGTGCAATGAGGAAAGATCCTGATCTGTGAATATTTTTGTTAACTGAAATGTTTTGGGCTCGTCCTTGAATTGACTCTAGGTTCTTCCCAGTGATCAATGAACCTCTGCGTGTAATCATGTCAGGAACACTCTGTGGCTCACAGCAAGACTTAAAAGAGCCTGAACACACTGTATGTCTGAAATTAAGCAAAGCAGTAGCAGGCCTGAAAGGAAAAGCAACTGTTACAAACAGTAGAAGGGGAGACTTGTGCAAGCCACTGGCTCTGACCTAAAACTCCAGCTTGTATCTAGTTAAGACTCATTTAATATGTGAGGGGAGGATAAGACTTGCAATCATTTGAAGAGAGTAGGGCAATCTTTAACCTCCAGAGAGTGTGATTTTTGTTGCATAATTTGAAACAAAGTGGTAACAACACAAATATACATGTTGCACCTAATCTTAGTCTGGCTTGGTGATGACGAGTATTGCAGTTTTTAAAATTAATTAATATAGGACCACGGATGTAGCTCAGTGGCACAGTGCCTGCCTGGCAGGCGTGGGGTCCTGAGTTAGATTCCCAGTTCCCAAAAAAATGTAATTAATTAATTCATTCATTTATTTATTTTGTCCCTGATGCAGTTTTCTTATTGCAAATCAGCTGGTGTAAATCCCTTATGAAAATGTTGAACTGCTTCAATTTTTTTGTTTATATCAGGCAGTTTTGGGTAAGGCAGCACACCATTGAGAGATAATAGATTTCCTACCCCTTAAAGATTGCTTATCCTACACTTTTTTTCTAGTTGCCTGCAATTCACACATGGAACTTCTTCCTAAGGATTCACTTCGCATTATTAATTTCATCATTTAGAGCAATGCTAGGAGAGTTAGGATTCAAATAACTTGGGCATCTGTTAGGCTGAGGCAGGAGCTCTTTCCAAAGGTACACAGACTGAATTGATATGAGTGGAAACAACCATGGATATTTTTTGAAGGGCCTTTGGTGAATCCACGGTACATACAGGGTTAAGAATCATTGATTCAGAGTTGTCATATTTAGAAAGGTGGAGGTAGTGGGTTTTCATCATGATATAAATATCATAACGGAAAAGGTCATCAAGTTGAATGAATACGAACCTTTTTAGGGATACTGAAAAATGTCCCAGGAGGACACAAATTCACTTTAAAATGTAGAAGGTTTTCAGATACTCACCTAAAGAGTTTTACAAAACTCATATCTTGGGCAGTCTGTGTCTAAACCGTGTCCTTTCTATCAGATTAATTATGTATGACTTGTTCCAGTACCAGAACCTCGGGAGAAATTTTGCTTGGCTTTCCAATACCAAATAATCTTTATCTTGCACATTACCTTGCTTATGTTTTCAAAACACACTATGTAAAATCAACTTATTATTTATTTACTAATGACTTTCTTACAGTTCCATGAAAATAGGGACCTTGGAATTCTCATTCATTACCAGATTCTTAGCATCTCAAGCAGTGAATTGTGTATGGTTGTTCGATAAATGAATGTATCAGTGAGAACTTTGCATTCTCCGGACACATCGCCTTCATCATGTACTTTATGTATAGATGGAGGTAGAGCAGGGACACTTTTAATAGGATAGGCGGTTGGTTTCTCAGAACAGCAGCTGCATTTGAGGCAGAAAATCAATTTATACCCTGTATGACATTTTCAAAAGAAGTGTATCTGGTAGCATGGAATCTTCTATCTGACAGGGTTTATGTCAAAATTCTACAATGTCTGGATGAGTGGCCCACTTTCGGTAGAGGGTGTGTCACTCAAAGATGCCCTGAACTGTGCATGCAATTTAGTTCTTATTCTAGCAGACTCTGCCTACACAAATAAATGACAATGGCCTTGAGAGTATACTTATGTTCAGCAAAGAATTTGCATCTGAATGCATATATGGACAGCATTTTATAAACTTGATGGGGAAAGAAATGTGCAACATAGATTCTCCAAGTCAGCTAGTATTTATAATATTTTTGGTAATTGGGTGGAGGAGGCCTGTCTGGTATGTTCTCAAATATTTGAAACAAATCCATTGCTTAACACTGAAAATTCACAGTAACAGGGAGACAATATCAGAAAAATGTGTGCTATTAATCACAACTAACGCAAAACACGTTAAGTGAATGAAACCAACCACTTGCCGTGTACATACCATTGTGCTGTTAAAGAATGTCTTTCCTCACACTGTTCATTACTGGAGGAAAATCATGGCCACAGCAGTTTAGCTAATTCATTTCCATGTTTGGAATTAAGCACTTTAATAATTATCTACTTCCCATTGTCCGCTTGGGACAAGCCTGGGCTCTGCTGCTGCCAGCACTAAGATAGGACCATCAGAGTCCTGTCGTAAACTCCGGAGGATAAAGACAGAGCAACTGGACCCTGCCCAGGATCAGAAGGGAGAGGCAGAGGCTGTGGCTGGGCGTGTGTGGAGGGAGAGCTCCTAACTCGCCACTTTGGGCCAACTCGGCCTCCTTAGTGGTAGACTTACGCCTTCTGGCTCCTCTGGCTCACTCACTGGAACACACATACTCAAACATGCTAAGAATGTCTTTGACATGGACACAGGCTTCTATTTTACACCCAGAGAATATACCATACTTCAGGGAGAAGAATATTGCTATTTTTCTAATGCAATGTTTAATCATAGTTTGTTTCCTAAACTGGAAAAAAAAAATAGGAGCTAATAAATTTGGGGCTTCTATATGTGAGTTCAGTGCCATGTTAGAAGAATTAAATATACTTTTAAATTTTAATATTAAGCTTAGATGAAAGTTTGATAGGAGAAAGATTTTGGCTGCTTGGAATAAAGTGGGCAGTAGAAAATTCTTAAATGGAAAGGTCAGGTATTTTCTGGGCAAAATTTGTTCACTTTAGAATTTTCCTGGGGCTGCATTTTTTTTTTCAAAATGGGAACACAGATTAAAAAGTGTCCAAGCTCCTGTACTCAAATCCCAAGAGAGTTTATAGCATAAAAATATTAACACAATTAAATGGAAAACTCTGTTAAAATAAGCTAAATTAATAATAATATGCCATCGATAAGTTAACAACTATTACGATTGTAAATTAATACAGCTGGCTTCTTTTGACCTGCTCCAGGTGTCATGCCAATTGATTAAATGTTCTGAGACAATGAAATGGAAAAAGACAACTTCATTACAGTGCTTCAGGCAGGGCATATTTTTATTTTCCTATTAGGAGCACATCCACATGTCAATGACCAATTCCATTTGGAAAAAAGACACTTTTTGGGATATGTACAATTAGGAAAAAAATCTCCAAGGTGAACTTTAGGTCTGAACTAACCACCTCTGTTATTTTTAGTTGACATTAAGAATGATAAAACAGCATTTTGAGGCATTATTTTGACTCAGAGCAGAAAGTTCTTGATTCCACCTGCTCCTAGGTGTCACAGGCTGGCATGACCCTGCTGGGCTGCCTTTCTCAGCAGACATTACTATGGGCATGTTCTGCATTGTGTCCCTGCACCTCATGCCAGGAAATAAAGTAGAAATGGTGCCACAGATTTTCTCCTGCCTTCTCCTGCCAGCCACCTCGGTGTACTGTGATTTAGCAGCCATGGGGCAGGCTTCTGGTACAGCGGTGGGAGACCTAGCTTCTCTGTGGCTTTGGGGAGAATCTGGAAGGGAACAGGACTCTTGTCCTTTTCACTGGAAACATATCTTTCTATAAAAAATAATTGAAGCTTTCTTCATAACCTCCTGAGTGGAGTTGAGAAACCCTACATGAAAGAGAGGTGTATTTGATATTTGGGAATTGTTGATGATAAAATAAAATTGACCACATGCCTGTACTTTGGTCAAAATGCCTGTGATTTTATACAAAAACTGGTTGCCTGGCAGGCAGAACTACATTCCCTGCTCACTTGAAAAATGGTCTGTTGAGTGTGCCCACAGACACATAATCTCATATCTAGTGCCAATTGGGTTCAGGAAGCTGTTACTTCTGGGGCCTAACCAACTTTACAATGGCCCATAGCTCTCTTCTTTGGGGGAATGGGCAACAATTTCTTTATGTCCCTGGAGACCATGATAGATGTATTATTTAGTACGTTTGTTTCAGGTTAAACAATCGTATTTGTCAGATCTCTTCTGGATTTTTTAGTCTTGCTGTTCTGTTTTTAATTGCAAAAATGTTCCTGTTCCAATGTGAAGAATCCAAACAGAACACAATGTTTAAAATTATTTATAATGTTGGGCATGAGAAGGAAATGGAGTCAGTCATGACTTTTGAAGGCTCTAGGTACTAAAATACAGATTGTCGATTTTTACAACCACAGTGATTGTCAGATCGTCCTTACTCCTAGGACTGATTTGTTCTCACTTATGTTAACAGTCTTTGGAAACTACAGCAACATTCATTTACGTCTACAGTATGTCCCAGGCATTGTGGTGGACTGGGAACTGGGATGATGGTCCTTACTGTGATCAGTAAGGTCCGTGTAAGATGCGAATGATAGTGAAGTAATTACAACCCCATTGTATTTGTTCTTGTGGTGGGGGGAAGGGCAGGATGATAAGAAGGGCAATAGAAAGAACACCAGCAGGGAGGGGAGCCCTCCTGGGGGGAGTGTTTTCTAATTTGAGGATCTCAAGATCTTTCTCTAAGAGATGTAGCTAAATTGGTGGCAGTGTACATACATTTACCCAATCCTGCACACCCACTTTGTAATGTATTTTGTTGCAACTTTAAAGCAGGAAGTACAGGAGGACATCGAGTGTTCGCAGGTGATGTGGGTGATTTTCCTAGGCCTCGCCAACTTTAAATTTTGCCCTTTAAAAATTTATTTTTTGGACATTTGCTATTTTTTGTCTCACTGATACTTTTGAAAAGTATTTGCCCCCTTGTTTACAACTCATTACAACAGATTCATCCTTCTTTTGAGGATAAATCGATACCTTTTAAATAAATTCTTATGATGATTAATAAACAATTTGCTATTACTGGGTTTATTATTAGTTGTGGCAGAATGAAGAGTCCTTAGAAGATATTTTTAAAAAATTTTTTTCTAGAGGCAACAACGTAGAAGAGTAAATCATCTGGCAAAGGTCTGGCAGCATATGGGCAAGGATACAGGTACTTACCGCATTTATAAGTTTCATCATGACTACGTAAAGTGCAGCATCAATTGTCAGTAAATCAAAGCTTCTAAAAGTGGCAACTGTGAATGCAGTTGGTCACAATATCAAGAGAGTAGGGATTAAAGAGTGTGACTGAGATTCCTTTTATGATAAATTATCTAGCTCCTGGCTACCGTGCATGAGCTCTATTAACTGCCTATAAATTGTTCATCATAAAATCTAGTTCATTCTTGTTAATTAGGCCAAGGCTTTTAGAAATACTTTTTTCTTTTCTCTGTGAAAGCTGAGGCTGACAACAGAGTAGCTACACTGGAATACTCTGCTAAGTATGAGGCTATTTTCCTTAAAACCTAACAATTAAAAAAAAAAAGAAATTCTGAATTGAAATTACTTTGGCTTCATACCAGGGAAAACAGAATCACTCTATTGTAGTCACAGAAGAAGGTTAAATAGAGCCAAAATAATTACATCTCTTCACCTCAAACTCTTCCAATCAATAACATGCAGAAAGGAGGGTGTGTATAAGGGCTAGATACACCCATTAGAAATGATTAATACCAAGCAGGTTCCAGAAAGACAAATAGACATATCAAGTTCCACCGGCACGTCATTTCACGTCATTTTATTATGCATTTTGTCCATGACATTGAACATTTAAGCAAAACTCTCTTTGAGGAAATGTTGTATTTGTTGCTGATCACCAATTTTTTTTCTGCTATAGTTTGCCTTTTCCTGATACTCACATTAGTGATCCACTGGCAGGCAGTGAATACTGTGTTTATATTATCTCATATTTTGCATTGCTAACTGGCTCCCTTGATAGCATTTAAGGTGCATCCCTAATCACCGCTCACATTTCACACTTCTCTTGCAATGTCGGGATTTTGTGAGGAGTAGACGCGCCATGCCCCAATTCTGGACGCCAAAGTGGTTGTGACTTCAGGAAGTCCCAGTAGTCAGAGCCACGGGCTGAGTCAAGCCCGGTGATTGCTCCCCTGAGATGCAGTTAGCAAGCCTCCCTGACAGAGGCCAGAGGCAAGGAGCAGTCAAAGGGAAGAAAACTCTGTGTGTTTGCACACACTCGCATGCTTAACACCCATTAAGGTGCAATTAAGAGTGGTCAGAAACATTATTATATTTGGGAAACCCTCGTACCACCATTTGGGGAAAAATGGGGAAAATCAGTCAAGCCAAGGGAGAGTGGTATATATTTAAAATAATGAGATTTCAGTCTGTGCTGCTGCTTTTTTTCCCTTGAAAATGCTAATATTAGCTAACAGTTAAAGACATTGTAGAACAATTAGGTGAAGTGTGTTTAATTTCCAACATCTTTTGGACACATTGGTTTTAGTTCCTTCCTTTCCAATTCACAGGATCCTAACTCTAGGTTTTTCCATGCTCCAACTTCTGGGTGAAGTTGCAAGTTCTAGGAAACTGGCAAAGACAAGAGTTTACCCAGTTCATTCTAAGTGAGGAGGACAATGAAATTCTCCGCCCTGGGGAGCAGTAAGGGCACCACAAGGGATGGCTCGAGTGGACTGTGGTTCAATCAGAAACTCTAAAACCAAGTGACAATAATGCCCTCAAGGCCTTAAAAATGAATGCTGTAGGGAGAATAAATAGAATAGGATTTAATAGTCATCTCTTTCTGATATTATAGAGAGACTGCATGAATTTTGTTTAGCTTAGTTTTAATTGATGCTACTATTATTATTTTTTAAAGACTAAAGAAGGGAAGCTTTTGAAACATGGTATTGATTTGAACAAATATTTTTTGAAAGAAATCTAAAAAAAGAACCTTCACTTTTCGTTATCAGCACCATCATCACTATCATCATGACTGTTATTATAATCAAATGTTAAACTAGGATGCCTGCTTGGTGGTCTCAGTTTTTACCAGATAAGTGGGTTCTTTTCTAGGCCTCTCTTTACCTTTTGAGTGGAAGAAGAAAAATGGATAAACATCAGATTTGGGGAAAGTAAATCTTACCTTAGGACATAATCTGTTCCAACCACGGTGATCAGATGGGACTATCAAGAAAGCCTGGGATTCAGAGTAGGACCTAAGAGGATAAGGGAAGAGGGCTTGTGAAGTTAGGAGAGTTTTCCAACCACCGCATCCCCACATTGCCTATGCCACTTGACGCCATTTTCATTGAGAAGAACTGGTCACATGACAACATCTCAATGCAAGGGCAGCTGGGAAGTGGAGTTTTTTCAGGGACATCTCCTTCCGTCAACAATTCTGCACATGCAGGACAGCATACATCTCTGGTAGATGGTTGGTGGTGAATGGTATAGAATTTTGCTTTACTTTAAGGAGAGAAAATGTTTTTTGTAGCTTATAAATGCTTCAATTTCTAAGTGATATGATCAGGCAGAGACCCACAGAGAACCAGACAAGACCTTCTGACATGAGAGAATCCTTTACTGGGGGGAAGAGCAACATGGTGGGCTGCCCAGAAGACTAGGACAGCCCCAAGCTGAGCAAAGCATGGGGTTTTTAAAGTAAACTTTTTGGGGAGCGTGTTTGTGGGTCAGAACATTTTCTGGGAGGGGGTGTTGGTGGGCCAGAACAGCCTGAGAAGGGGGTGTCTGTGGGTCAGAACAGGCCAAGCAAGGGGTGTTGCTCATCAGAGTTGAATGTCTGGTTCTGTCAAGGCAGATGAGGGTGAGGCTGGCTTTTGTTGAGGGGAACTGGAGGGGAACAGGTGAAGAGGAAGGAGTATTAACTCCTTAATAAAAGAGCTTAAATCTCCTACTGGGGGAAGTTGCCTTGTGATTTATCACTAAGGTCATTTTAAACTCTGAGCAAAGTCTTTTTAATGCCTAAACATGGAGTCAGTTCAATAAAAACTAGTTAATTCATTGAAGGAAGTCAATCCACCTAGCAGGTTGGCTGAATTGACATATGTTTTGGCTTAATAGAAAGGGTTCCTAGGCATAAGAAATTCATGTAGTTCTATACAAAGATCACATTGCAGTTGGTATACAATTTGTTCTTGTCACTAGATTTATTTTTCTGTATACTTTTAACTTTGTTGATTTACTTTTCCCAGTGCCTTCTAAAATGCTCCATTTTCCTAAGTTACTTAATGCAACTTTCAGAGCTTTCTTCAGAGTGTAATCACAAGATTAGTCTTTGCATCTTAACATTCAAAGGAATTTATGTATTTTTTTCTTGCCCTCAGTATCTGATGATATGAATCCTACAAATCAATATCTAGCTCCTTTATATTAATAAAAAAGTATTTTAGTACTGCATTGATAGTCATTATTAGCTCTACTGAAAAGATACCTAAAAACCAGAGTACATTAGTACTAGATTTTTAAAAGGTAACTTTTCGTTTTATCTCTACTTTATCCTTTAAGATTTCAATCTTTTTTTACTGTTAGAATTTAGGGTGTTATCTTAGGCTTACATTAATGCCTAGTAATATGCTTTTATAAAGCTAGCCTTAATTTGGCATAAATTCCTACAGTGAGAGAAATCTGAAGCTCAATATATAACATTGATTATGCACTTACATTTAAAATGCACAAATTCAATGAAATGATCCATTGACAAATATCATGAGTGCCTTTTCTAAGTTCTGGAAGGGTGGCGCATGGAAATGTGTGACTGTCTCTAAGTAACTTACACTCTGAGATTTATGCACAACACCTGGTCCCTGCTTATTTGATAACGAGGACAGAATATGTGAAAAATGTTACCTAGCAACCTAAGATAACCCATAGTAAGAGCTTAGTGGCTAGTGTGGACCATCTGATCTCTTGGTGATCAGAGCAGAGAGGTATGGTCATGGTCTGGAGGAAGTGGGGAGACATCAAGTATGTTTAGGGTGAATCTAAAGAGAGGGTGGACATTCCCCAGATAGACACACATATATGAAATTGCAGAACCTGTGTCCTCACGAAGTTTTAAAGTAACAGACAATACAGACATTAGATTTTTCTAGCGGGAATTAAGTTAGTAAATGAAGATAGCAACTGAACATCGGAGGGGGTCTTCTGATCTGCTTATAGAGAACTTTAAAAGTTAATTTGATAAATGTTGTCTTTATTTTGTACTCACTGGTGAAGTATTGATATATGATCCATGTATCCATAGTAATTTGGCTCCTGAATTTGTCAATAGGTTGTAGGATGTCAAAAATTATCATAGTTTAAAGTACACTGATGTTGATCACTCTGTGGACACTACGTTGTCCTCTAACTTACGGAGTAGAGAAGACATGAGTTGTCACTGGAAGATGTTTCTCTCTCTCTCTCTCTCTGTCTTTTAAATCAAGACTGAATGATACACATTCAGTTTTCTTCTTGGGCATGTGATCCAAGAAGTAGACTTCCATTTCAAACTAAATCTGAGGGATATGAGAAGTATACAGAATATACAGAAGTATATTGTTCTTTGAACTTTAAAGGAAATTGCTGTTAACACTGAAATGAGACTTCTAGGCTGGGACTGTAGGCCAGTAATAGAGTGCTTATCTGGCTTTTCCACTGCCTTGTGATCAAGCACTGCAGAAAAATAGTCATAAAATAAAAATACCAGTCTTCACAAATTATTAGCTTTCAATAATGACCTAAAGCTGTGAAGTTCTCTGTGTCTTGGACAAATATAAAAATATTTCCTGATAGTGTAACTCAAATAAAGATACAATGAACAGCCACTTGCAGAGCTTGTTATGCTTCTCAGCTCTACGTAGGATTTACAACCAACCATGTGTCAAAATAGGTGCACCCACGGAATGTGGTGACCATATTAATACTGACTTTAGTTACACCACCTGCTGTCATGTTGACATCTGCTTTCTTCAACAAAGCACCCCATCTTGAACATGCTATTGCTTCTTTCTGCACTTAGAGTTATGCCAACTGATATCTGCACAATTTCCTTATCAGAAGAGGTGCTCAGTCAGAGAGTGGTAGAAAGCTGGGATAAGTGATCGAATTTCTTGGTAGGAAAAATGTCACAATTCATGAACGCTGAAATTACATTTAAAAAAGTGACCCTGGAGGTTAGAATGTATGAGAAGGAGGCATGAAAGAGAAGTAAGGATTTAATTTAGAATTAATGAAAGAAGCAAAAGAAATGACCAAGGAGAGAGAGGAGAATGGGTGGGGGGCCATGTACACAGAGTGTGCTGCCAGAGTAGTTTATAGACCACCATGTCATTAATGTGATCATGACAGACACTCCACGTTTTTGCTAACACGTTCTAACAGACATATTTCCAAGTAGACTTCTGAAATGAGGGGCTAATAAATGAGGGCTTCCTTTAACTTTATTTTTGGACTGCAGTCAAGAATAATTCGTGTAAGTCCCATTTTTTGGGTGTGTTTCAGTTTGTTGCCAAAACACTGTTCCAGTTCATTTTTTCGCTTATCCTCACAAGGTAGCTGTGAGTTAGTGTCTCAGCATCATCAGGCAGATCTTCCAGTTCCCAACTCTTAGCGAGTTCCATTAGAAAATGCTGACTTTAATTGCACGTGAAAGGAGAGTTTATTTAATTAAAAACAGTAACTAGATTTCTAGAACAATAGTTCTATTTCAGAAAGGCTTGATAGGTATAGAACACAGCAAAAGGATACATTCAGTGTGAGTCAGCAGAATTAACCTGGGCATTCTTTAAGCCTTCCATCCTCAAGCTGTGGACCAATAACACATACTTGAAAAACACTTGAAAAAAAAAAAAAAACATAGCTATTGGTGTGGGAGGACATGTTTTTCTTTTCTTTTCTTTCAATTCCGGATCAAATTTAAACCTGAGATTTTGGAGCTTACTCATCAGAGGAGAAATATCATGAGCTATTTGCTCTCTCTGCTGTAACACAGCTCTGGCAAGCCTGGAAGTTATGTTGAGATCGTCAAATCTATAGTCCAGGACCATCTTTGTGAATCATGAAACCATATGCCACTGGGTGTCTGAATTGAAAAGAAAAAAGAAAAAGCACCAACTCTACACCAATGAATCCAGTGATGTGATCAGACAGTGCCAAGGGCCATTTGACCATCTTACACCTTCTCAATCTATGCATTTAAAAAAATCTTTGCTGCTGCTTGAACCATGTAAAATACCAGAACTCCTGTAGTGCTAACAAGGAATAAAGATCTTGCACCAGATGGTGCCTCTTGTCTCCATCTATCTCTAGCCCAAACAATCTGCCAGAGTTTTGAAGAAAAATGTGATGTGATCGTGTTGCAAAGTATATGAAGAAACAGTATGAAAAGTAATCTGGCTGAAGCAGTGGCACCCAGCAAGCAGGGGATTATTATCAGCCTTTGAGCCTGTGGATGGGGGTGAATGCTATCTGCATTTTAGTTCATAAAACAAATAGCGTCCTGAGGTATAGCTCTGAATATCTTCCTGTCTGCAGCATTTTAGTGTCAGTCAACATGATTAAAATTTCAGAAAATCATCTGGATATTTTGTTGGTATCACACAAATAGCTTAGTAATTTTAAAAGTTTAGTTATAGAGGAATAATACACGGAAACTTTTATTTCTGCATTGCCTTCCAGTACTGAATTTCACCATCTTAGTGATAAGAACTGGGATGCAGTTCCCATGGCCCTTTTGTGGAATATGCTTAACGTTTTCTTTAATCCTTTTGTAGAGATTTTACGTGCATATCATTTGTGTTTCTTTGTCAGACTTCAGTGGTCACAGGTTTTCAAATACCTGCACTCTCATAGTTTGTTCAAGCCTTGGTACTTTGTCATAAGAACTTTGACAATTTTATTAAACACCTGTAAGATTTTAATCTGCTTTAAGAGAGAAGAGGTCTTTTCCTAGATGCAGCCAATCTGAGCATGACAAATTAAACAACTTAGTTTTGTGTTTGTTTTTGGTGCCTCGATTAGAATGACATAAATGTCAAGCCTGGAAAATATCCATAACTAAATAGACAGTAGCTCACTGGTACTACTCAGAATTCAGTCTACAGACTGACACGAATCAGCACACTGCTAGAGGTCTTTGAAGAGGCAAAACTGAGAGACAAGATTTAGACACTGTTCTAGGAATTGGATATAGTTGTAATATCTAAGTATGTGATCCTGTTTCCAATAATTCATTGTGTTTTAGTTTACAAAACTGTCAGTCCAGGATGGGCTGAAGGAAATAAAACTCAGCTCATTACCACAGGTAGTTTAAGAAGCAGAACTAGGATCTGTAGCTTCATCATTTCCTTTAAAAAAGACTGAAACAGAAACAATGGATCCACCCTGGAACAGGAAGAAGAGGGGATAGCAATCATCTAATGATGCATTAACAATGACCCAGGAACTTTCATGGTAGCTGCAGAAAGAAAGGAGTACAACTTGGAAACACTGCAAGGGAGAAAGAAGACAGTGCAGTAGGACTCCAGTGGGCCATGTGATAAGGAGCCTCATGCTGCCCCAAACCCAACACCCGCCTGGATGGTGTTGTTAGTCACAGAAAAGCATCCTTGGAAAGAAGGCTTCCAAAACACTGGGCCAGAAAAGAAATTCTGGCTTTTTAGTTTTGAGTTAGTGATGGCAAAACATCTATTTAGAAATTTGCAGTGAACCATGAAAGACTGTGGGCCTCAAGTGAAGAGTTCCATATGAGAAATTTAGAACAGATGGGAAATTCTTCCTGATAGTTTTACTGAGAAAGAAAAATTCTCTTCATATTTCCCGAGGCTGGAGATATCACCACTTGTAACTTTCCTCCCTTTCATTTATGAGGTCAATGCAGTACAAGGGATGGAAAAAAGAAAAATGCTCAACCACCTTTACCTTTATAGATCATGTTGTCCTTTGCCAAAGCACTGACAAAATATCATAGCTAGGGTTTGTCCATAATAAAAGTAGCCAACCCCTGTTTAGCAATGATGCTTCTAGAAATTCTAAGTAAACGTATCTGGTATCTTTGATCTACCCCCTCCCCCAATACGATTAGAAATGAGTAGTAGTTAACTCTCTAGGTTATTTCAATAAGCCCTATATCATCAACCTCTTAGTAGATTGTAAGTATGTTTTTAGTGATAACAATAGTACTGATATCACTAGCTTCTAAACATGCTAGTAGGTAACTTGACTTCAAATATGGTATAGATTTATTGGGTTTTTATGGACTGTGACAGTGATCCACATGTTCAGCTGTGTATATTGTTGCTTGGTACTTACTTGCTCCACACACACAAAATACCAGATGATCTCCTCTGACTCCTTGGTACAGGTAGCAAAGGAAATGACTCATTCATTTCTCCAAGTCAAGGAGACACTGGAATTTACTCCAAACATAGTGTGGAATTGTTTTAAGGTGAAATAAATGCTGCTTTCCTATTAAAGAATTCAATTTAAAATGACTGCATTTTATACTTTAAGATCGTTAGTCTTTCCTTAAAACTGAGACCAAGAGAGCATAAAAACACTTGGCCAAAGTAACAAAGATGTTCTGAATTCACAGATGTTCATGTTTCACAGTTGGAAGAAGTCCTTGTCATTCTGTCTTCTATTATCAAATGTAGAGCCCATCCCCTGTTGTCCAAGGACGAGCCCTATCTATTCTCCTTGCTGCTGGGGAGCGCAGGAAGTAGGATGATATCTCCCCTCCCCTCTGCTTTGACAAGTATATTGCTTTCCTGACATTGAACATGTGGCAGAGGCCAAAATAATGCCTGCTAAATAATTTCCCCTTTTAGCTCACGAGCATATGTGAAAGCACAAGCAGAATTATAATTTCTATTATTTCTTCAGAGACATGTCTTTTTTCTTGACTATCCTTCTAAAGTTTTGTATTGCCGCTCCTCTTCATGTCTTTGCATGTGTCTCCATGTCTGGCCATCCTTTGATGGGCAAAGAGTGACTGCTTCGCACTGCTCGGGGCTGGGAGCATCATCTATTGTGCTGGGTATTTCAATGCGATTGCATCTCCATTCATCCACTGTCAGAGGTGGCAGTGTTGCAGACAGGAATGTTTGTTATTGAAACAAAGCCTGTGGTGTTCTAGATCTGTATGCAAAACCTTCACAACAAAACTAAGTAGCTATTTACTTTAAATGTGCCAATTAACTGTTACTAATGTACAGTGCACTTCCAGGTTAAGGATGATTGATAGTAACACGCAGTGTAATGTTCTTAAACTACAGTCAGGAAATATAAATGTACAAAATGGAAAGAAGCCGCAGCTGACAGCACCCGTTACATGTTTCAAAACAACACTTTCAAATTGTTCCTTTATTGTTCTTTTCATCCTTGCTCTATTCCTCACTTGTACAGTCTGGTAACCAACAATAGACTAAAAAAGTTTTGGAAAAACCGAGGTGTTTTAGTGGGGAGTAAACACCATGGGCCTAATCTCATTTGTTTCATTAAAGCAGAGCTCTTAGGAACCACAGTGGGAGTTTTGCTCTGAGTGAAGAGAACAGGCGGGTTTTCTTGCAGATGTCTCACACTGAATTTGCTGCAGATACAAAACTAAGAGGAGAGATGACTTCTCCTTTAGTTCCTTTGTCCTGTCTCAGTAAACAGTGACTTCCTCATTTGCTCTGGACCTGCACAGTTCAATAGAAAGACAAAGATAGCCACAAGTGTGAAACACATACATATACATTTTTTTTCTAAGAGACAAACTTTTAAAAGAAACAGGAAACTAATTTGAACGTCATTTATATTTAACCTAATATACCCAGACTGTTAGCACATAATGACTAGAAAAATATCAGGAAGGTGCCCTGCATTCTTTGCTTACGCTGCACGCTTCCAGTGTGTGTGGACAACTCCTATGAATCACATCTCTCACGGTCAGCAATGCTCTGTGCCTGGGAGAGGACATGGTCTCTGTATGGTGTTGGAGAAAAGTCTAGTGTTTGTGGCTCAATTGCTAACTTTGGACAGTCAGGCAAAGCTGGCTGTGCATCTCAGATTAACACAATAATCTGATTGCTGCTCAGTTTTGCCAATTACTATTTAAACCTACCATTTTGTTGTAGGGATTAGTTAAATTCATGAACTCAGCCAGCTGACGTGATTTTATAAGGATACTGGCTATTTGATGTAAAAATGTTTGTGCCAGGGATACTATGTAAACAGTCTTGTAGTAAAATCTCAAAAGACAGAAAAGAATTACTTAAAAAATACAAATGTAATAATAAAGACCTTTTGATATGCATCATTTCAATGTCACTTGAGCATTTAGTGATGCGGTTCAGGTTTGTGACAGTGACAATTGGGTATAACTTGTTAGAAAAGCAGCCTAAGTGTGGGTTAACCCTCCATGGAGGAAACTTGGATCTAGTTAACTCCAGTAGCAGTCCTCAGTGAGCTGAAAGTATGTAATGCCAATATGACTAAGCAGAAATTAAACACCCAATGAGATAAAAAAAGTAGCTATTTTGGGGGGATAATTGAATTTTTTTCCAGAATCAAGATACAAATTGTACTATTTTAGTTTCTCTTGTGCAACACACTGGTGAATGCTCTGGAGATAAATTAACAACAGCAGCAAGAACAGAGTTGTGTCATGCTCATTCAGATTTGCAGAAGACATTTATGAAAGG
The DNA here is from genome assembly GCF_000276665.1 of Chinchilla lanigera. Taxonomy (NCBI): domain Eukaryota; kingdom Metazoa; phylum Chordata; class Mammalia; order Rodentia; family Chinchillidae; genus Chinchilla; species Chinchilla lanigera. The sequence goes on along the minus strand of NW_004955418.1, from coordinate 22,421,684 downwards.
AGAAACTGTTATCATAAACTATAATAAAATATGTGGTATAATCAGGGATCATCAAAAGCATGGAGTATTACCTAGGTGTACAACCAAATCATGGAAGATTATGGACAGCCACTGAAGGCCTCCTCTCCCCTGCTCCTCCCCCTTCTCTGCCTGGTCCCTTTCCTGGCTGCCTGTCCTGGCTTCTGTGTCAGCTGGCTTTCCAGGAGGCCCAGCTAGGGAGAAAGTAGGCTGGGGGGAGTGTATTAATCACTTTCCCATTGCTGGGACAAATATTCAACTTAAAGGCAGATAGGTTTATTTTGGCTTGTGGTTTTAGTTCATGGTCTGCTGGCCCCAAGGCAGAAACAGCATGGAGGACAGCTGTTCAAGCCACAGCAGCCTGGAAAGAGAGAGAAGTGGGAGACAGGGATAAGCCACCCTTCCAGGTCACACCCCAGGGGCCCACCTCCATCAGCCCTCGCCTGCTCCCAACCCTCTCAGCAGTGAACTCATCACAAACCATTGATAAGGGTGGCACCCACATGATCTAACTAGCCTCCAAAACGTGTGAGGTTTGGGAGACATCTTAGATCTAAACCATGGGAGAGAGAAAGGGATGAAGGGGAAGGAAAACCAGGTTACTTGTTCTTCCTCTCTGTGGTTTGGGTGCCTTCTCCGAGTTGTGTCCTGCAGTCCTTTTCCAAGATTCAACTCCCAATCCACATTTCTGTCCCAGTCCCAGTTTCCTTTGGGTGACTCGTACACCTGGCCTTGTGTCTTAGTTACTTTTCTCTCATTGGTGGGACAAAATATCTGATGCCCAAAATTAAGGAAGTAAAGGTATATTTAGCTCACAGTTTGTGGAGGTTTCAGTCCATACTTGGCTATTTCCAAGGCAGGGTGGCATGACTGAAGGGCAACAGTTCACACAGTAGAAGATACAAAATCAACAAGAGCAAAAGGGAAGGAACAAGCCTCTTTCCCCCTGTTATGGTTTATGTCTGGATTTCCCCCAGAAAGCCTCATGCAGTCATGGGGAAGGTTTCTAGAATTTTTGATCTATTCATGGTCCAATGCTTGATTGATTATGGTCCAATGATTCATGGTCCAAGTCATGGTCCAATGCTTATCAGGGAGGGTGTGAGTGCTATACCCACCCTGGGGTGGGGAGTTTTGCATACAATGTAAGGGAGGGAAAGAGGCTGCTTACTATCACTCCCCTCTTTGCTCTTGCTGCTCTTTTCCACCACCATGAACCCTCTGCCATGTACCACCCTGTCTTGGAGCCAGCCAATATGGGCTGAAACCTCCACAAACTGTGAGCTGAATAAACTTTTCCTTCCTTAAATTTGTGCATCGGGTATTTTGTCTCAGCAACAGAGAAAAGTAACCATGACACCCCCACTTATATTGTATGCAGACTACTTGCCTTAAAGTGAGTGTAGCGCTCATACTTCCAATTGCAGCACTAGACAATGACATAATTATAAACTGTAGATTCAGCCACCTCTGAAAAGTCTACCAGTATGACTGCATGAGGCTTTGGGGGGACATCCAGACACAAACCATAACATAGCCTAAGAAATTTTACCAGGTTCCTGCTATTCCTAATTCCTGGACTAATGGAACCTTGTTGAGGAAGCGTTTCTGCCTCTGTGTAATCAAATCCCTATGTTAAAGCTCCATTGCTATTAAAAATATCTGAAGTGGACAGCCCCACCCACCAGCTGAACTGTGACTGAAACCCATAAAAAAGTGGATTCTGGAAACAAAACGAGCATAGTTCCAAATGAATTATTAAACAGATTGCTATGTACACATAGATGTAGGCAGTGATCACTAAGAGCCAACATGAGTAGAATTCTTAGGAGTAATCATGACCAATTCTCTTTGCTTATTTAAATGGTAGTTGAAGAAATGCTGGCACCAAGACATGAATGAGGCCTTTGAAGTGATCTCTCATGATGTCCTTGTGGTTAATAGACACATGTGGGCTGGATGATACAGATTTAGTCAGGTTTATAGGCTGTACTGGAAAATACCTAGAGGGAACCGTGGCTGCCTTTCAATATTTGAAGAGGGATTAGATTAAATCTTTGAAACACTAGAGGCTAGAGCCAGGATCAATGTTTGAAGTTCAGGGAATCTGATTTTGGCTCAGTAACTGGGAGTGCATTCTAAGAATTAGACTTCTTCCAAAATGGAATAGGCTTTCTGTGAGGAGGCTGATTTCTGCCCCTGGTTGTACTCAGGTAGATTTCATCCATCAAGAATGAGGGGAAAGGAGTTCTTGTACTGGGAGAACCTCAAATATATTATCCCTGAAGTCCCTTCCAAATTTGAAAGCTTAAAAATCTATGAATATGGTCACTTATGTTTGATATTTGCATGGCATCCAATCTAGTTTTATCACACAATGAGACCAGAATGGAAAGTAAAACTTGTAGTCTTCTACTGGATGACCAATGGTAAGAGAAAGATCCCTGTCCTGAGGACGAATCAACTTATAAACTTCCTGTTTTATAAAAGGAACAAAATACTGCCTCTGAGTTCAAAGAATGACTTTCTCATTTTGATAAAATCAGCCTACAAAAAAAAGGACATAAAGCAAGAACAAATAGCACACAATAAATATATGTTCATATACGAAGTTAGCTAGAAAAATTGTACTGCTGATGTCTGTTGGTTTGTTGTAAGGAACAGTTAATGCTTAAATTTTTTGACCAATTTTGCATGTTTATATCTGATAATCTGGACAACTAATATGGAGACAACACTATGTAATATAACAACCACTATTGAGTGCCCACGATCTCGTTTAGTGAAGTTCTGTATCATTTCTAATGTTTTAAAATTATTTTTTATTCTCTTTAATTGTTTGATCAATCTTGCATTCTTAAATCTGGTAATCTGAGAAACTTTGGTGAAAATAGCAAATGTAATATAACAAGCATTGTTAATTCTTAACATCTTGTTTTGAAATTCTATATCATTTTTATTATTTTTGTGTTGTTTTGTTTTTGTTGTTATTTTCTTATTATTCTTTCTCTTTAAAATAAAAACATTGATGAATATGTATTGTAAAAATAAAGATACACATAAAGTAAATTTTAAAGGTTTTAGTGATGAATAGTATCAATTCTGTGTGGGTTATTTGTCAGGAAGAAACTTGGCTATGTAAAAAAAGTTGATGTAGAAAAGAGTAAAATTTTTAGCAGATATTTTTATCACCTGCTTTGACAGAAAATAGTTGAACTTGAGCTATAATCAATCAATCAATCATTCAGCAAATTCCATCAAGCACATGGTATATGTTTTAGCATTAGAGATAGACATAGGCAAAATTTTTTAAGCAGGGGAGTTTTTTCTTTCTCTGCCCTTGTTTACTACATGGTTTCATGCATTTGAAAGATTGCAAATGGCATTGAAGTCCTCACCCACTACTTCACAGGAATGGATCTGAGAAACAATTTTGCAATAAGACATAAATATATCCTAAGTAACACTACTTGTTCAACTGAGATATAGATGAGTGAGGAAATAAGCTATGGGCCAGTGAATGTATGAAGAAACTTCTAATAAGAGGACTAATTCATTTAGTTCTGATGGATGTGTTTTGAGAGCCTGTTTCAAACAAAATATTGAATGAATTAGATATTGTGCCCAATTTCAGAAGTCTCCACGACTGTGGTGATACACCCATGTACACAGGGTTCACTATCACCACAAAGTGCTGTGCTGTGGGTTCTCACATGTGCAGTGGTAATGCAGAACCATGGGACAAATGTATTAATTCTGCTGCAGTGGGGGTTGGCTGAAAGCAAAGAGTTGATGGCAGAAAAGCTTCATGAAAGAGATGACCGAAAAAAAAGAAAGACATACATCCTCCCTCAGAAAAGAGGAAGGGAAGGGATTGTGTAAGCAGAAGACTTTGTGTGGAGACTCAAAGGTGTTTATTAGCCACGTTAGCTGGGGCTAGAGCACAGTTGTGGGAATTTAGAGAGACACTGTCAATTGCAGATTTTGCATAGCAAGTTGCACATTTTTCTGTGGAGGACCAGCTTGGGGCATTACTCACTATACACTAACACATGACATTACCAGTGTGGTGGACAAACTAATGGTCAACTCCAACACCCCACTGAACTGAATCAGAGTGGTGCTAGGTGTGGAAGGCCCACCGGAGGACTGTTGCCAACAGCATAAAAGCAGAACTGGAGGGAAAGATGATGTGCTGTTGCTCCTTCTGGAGAAGTTTGTCACACTGGTTTTCCTGATATGAACTCAGCTATTCTCATTGTGGAAGGAGCTTGGGTCCTCTCTGTCACAGAGGATGCCTTTGGTTCTCTTCAGGGGAGCTCTGGTTCTTACCTTGAGTGTGTTTCTTGTCTCCAGTGCAGTTCTTTCAGCCCAGTGGCACAGATCCTTCATCTTGCTGACATAGACTTTGTAGCTTTCACCTCTGGTCTTTGGGTCTTATCAGTGCAGATTCTGGATACAGACTTGGAGGAGATATTACTGTGGACCCTTGGCTGCCAGTTGGACGTGTGGAGGGCACTGCCATGAACTCTAGGTCTTCAGTTAGACTTCTCCAGGCCCTCAAGTGGATTCTTTGGGTCTCTAATGTGTGTACAGGTTGTTTACACTCTTCTGCATTTGAATTTTTGGGTGAATATTATAAAATAATCCTATAAATTATGTGTCCTGTATTAAATCTATTCCCTTGCAAGTCCTGGTGACAATAACCAGGGTTTAATAATTATTCTTGGTGGCCTGATAAATTCAACAGAAAATGCACATTTCAAAATAGCAATGTTTAACATAAGCCATGACAATATTTTTTTCTTTCAAAAGCAACCTATGCTCGGCCATTTTTCAGCAAAGCGTTCAGCTTATAGAAGCAAACACATTTACAGTGTAACATACACAAATCTTAATATAACGCCATTGGGATTTTTTCTTGGAAAACGTGACTTATAACCACATCTATGGTCTTTATAATTGGGTCTTTTAGAGCCTACTAATTTTTATAGCAGCTCACAAAGCTCAGACCCCTTTCACATGTTCACATTTGCCTTTCTTTTTTTCTTTTCCTGGATTGAAGCATTAAAAAGAAAATTTCAGGCTAGAAGATTAAAGGTCAAGAGGGTGGATATTCATGTGCATGTGGGTTTGCTGGCCAAAATCAACTGGAAGGTCAAGCATCAAGTTTCTATCGCTGTGCCCTGAAGATTTTCTGTAATACACCAGAATCAATCAGTTACAGAAAATACTAGGAAAAGATCTGTTTCAGCTAGGAAGATGTTGCAGTTAGAATTTTTGTAGGATTATTAAATTGCAAATAATTTATAACAACTTTTGATTTAGCTTTCAATTTTACTACTGTCAAAATATTGTTCTCCTTTGAATCTACTGATTTTTCCATTACAGAGTCAATGTCTGTTTTGCAGGGTGGTTTAAAAACCAATAATTTAATCCATATTCTGCTAAAACTTTTAATATAAGTGCTTTGCCCAGATGTATTTTTCTTGCTTTAAAAATCTGATTTTAATTGCTAAACTCATTTCTAAAAATCAATTCAATGAAAAAATGCTATAGTTTTCCTCTTTGTTTTTTTCTTTCTTAAACTCAAGGGAAAACATGGATGAACAAGAACAGAAAGTACTCTGTGTAGTTTTCTTTAATGTCTCACTTTGGTGATGTATAAAATCAAAACCAAATTGCTCAAGCTAGCTGAAAGTCTTATGCTTGAATTATCCAGAGTACTTGTGTTTTACAGTCATTTCTTGCGATGATTTTATTTTGTTCTTCTGGTCTGTACCATCATATTAACACATGCTAAGTATGGAATAGTTTTTAAATAGACATGCTTTTGTTGCTAAATCTGCTTTAGTTTTGTCTGAACCAAAAATTATTCTGGAGTTTCTAGTAAGAATAAGTAGGACAGAATGAGTGGACAAAGCAACTCAAAGGGAACTACAGTGGACAAACTGGGATTTATTTGATAAATAAAGGCCATCATGCATGACTCTGCTCTTTTGAGTGGGTATGTAATGTATTTTCATTTGAAAGTCTTTGTAACACAAAAATACTTAAGCAATTTTGTCAAACCCATCAAAGAACCTTTGTAATTTATAGCATGTTGACTTTGCATGTAACAGTGCAAATGGACTGCATTTGACTTTTAGAACTGAAATCATCAGATGTATTGTTACCACCAGTAAATGATCAGCTAAAACTGAATGATTCAGAGTTATTTACTGGATGTCATTTTTTCATAAAATTACATTTTTTGTGGTTGTGTTACTTAACACCTTTTGGCTATAAAAACAGAGATCTGTGTCGGACCAGCTTAATTAAAAGAGGAGAATGTATTGTAAGGATACTCATCAGTGGACAAGGACAGGAGATACATTGCCCAGGTCTTATAGGTAGATTTAACTAGAATATAGCAGGATTGCTGTTTCTCTCTCTCTCTCCTTTCAAGACCTGCTTCTCTTGTTCCATGTGTAGCTCTGCTTCAGTCTTCTTTCTCCAATTGTACACACCCTCTTTTCTATAACATACGTATTGACATGTCCTCTCTTTAGCAAAATAACCCTTAGACCAGATCTCCGGGAAAGATAGATTGACCTTGGCTTAGGGTACATGTGTTCCCTTAGGTAGCCAGGACAAGATGAGGTTTCATGTGCGCAGTTGCCAAGTTTCCACTTCCATGGAAAGGGGGGGAATGGTAGCTCCAGAGAGAAGGAAGAACAGGGAGGTGGCAGATTCATCAAAAGGTGACTGGTTTAAAAATATAATTCATTCAATCACTTTAATTCACACAGAGGCAGTCTCTAGTGTTTCTATAACCAGTATATTCACTGAAATTTTGTTATATGAGGCATTTGAAAATGCTTTGGCAGTATATTCTAGGAAATTTAGCACATTTTGGCTCCATGTTTAGTAAGCAGTGGAATTGTAGTAATCAGTCAACATTTGCAACCTGTTTCCACACCCACAAGCTAGGGTTAGTGACATCTACCACACAGGAGTCCTGAGAATTGACCATAGCAAGTGCAAAGTAACTGACTACAACCGCGTATCGCTCATGCTAATGGACAGTAAGGTGGAGCTCTTCTTGGTATCTTTGCATTTAGTGTGACTTAGAGCCACATAATCAGCACTTAAAAAAATCAAATGAAGTAATATATATTGTTAGCTGAAAGGAGCTACTTTGAGGCATCCCCTGAAGAACCTGAAAATAGAGAAATGCATATTATTTTCTCAAAGTTAGACCATCAAATCCACACATAATGAAACAGAAGAACACGATGTCATTTTGAAGCTATCTTTCTCAAATTAATGGTTTTAGTAAACACTTTCTATGCATAGGTGGTTCCTGTTTAATATCTAAATTTATCTAATGTTTTCATTAAGCTGACTTATGAACTATCATTTTAAATGATTTAACCCCATGTTTCTAATACTTATCTTGAAATCAGGATTTGATGTGCTTCTTTTTATATGTTTGTTTTTAATCTCCATGAGTCTGTACCTGTTCATATAAAAAGTTGTCGATCCATTTTCCACATAAAACAAACTTGACAATACACTGACTTCACAAAACAGAAGAACTCCAGAGCTTCTATAGCCAACCTCTACCTGAGAGATTTATCAGATTTGAAAGAATAAGTATGTCAGTGAGGGAAAGGGAGCTGGTCAGCACTGCAGCAGCACAGGAGTGTGTCTCCATGGTGACTGTCAGCTCTAGCCTCAGACTCCGTGGGTTCCCAGCCAAGCCACGTGTCAGCTCCACCCAGCAACTGGCCTTCCTCTGACAGACATCTCAGGCTATCTGAACAAGACATTCAACTTCCTTGCGATTCTGTTTATTTATAGAACAAGGATGCTGTACAGTTCTCAAAGTATTGGCATAAGAAAAGCATTAAAAGAATGTCCTTGCTTTGGATTTTTGAGTCCCCTCTACTCCTGCTCCATATGTTAAATCCCCAGCTCCCTGACATGTTAGTACTTAGAGGCGGGTCCTTTGAAGGTAACGAGTTTCGATGAGTCTATGAGGGGACACCCTGTGTCTTGTGATTAGTACCCTTGTATGAAAAGGAAGGAGCCCAGCCTTCTCTCTGCTACATGAGGTTACAGAATGAAGACAAGCCCTGAAAGCCTTTATTAGGAACCAAGCCAGTTGATTTCCAACTTCTCAGCCTCTAGGATTGAGAAGTAGTTTTTTGTTGTCCAAGATACCCAGTCCATGGTAGTTTGGTTGTAGTAGTCCCAACTTACTAAGGCCATCCTCCATAACATGTTTAATATTGAAGAATATCACCTTATTCTAGTCCTATTTTGGGTAGGCTGCATGACTTCTTAGTCCACCTGAATTCTTTTTCCCCTGAACAACTCTATAAATTGGCAAGGAGGAACTGCATGTCTACTTTATAAGCTTTATAATACAGCAAACAACAACTTTATTAAATCACCTTTATTAAATCATTTATTTAAATCACCTCTGATAGTTGATTAAACTGCAAGTCTTCAGGAAGAGTCCAGTCAATGTAAGTTCTCAGGGATAAATCCTGCTCTGGATTCCTAGTGGCTGATCGAATTTCCACAGGTGTTAGTGTGCAAATGCTTTTGAGTCTGGATAGTATGTTAATCAAATTTTTACTAAAATCCGGCTAAAAAGATGACATTGGCAATAGGAAGATGTTGTACAGAGGCTCCTGAGATGTTAGCCTTTATCATATCATTACAGGTTTCATAAGTACATACACAGAATCTTTTAATATATTAACTCACACTAATTGTCTGTTGCACTTAAAAAAGCTGAGTTGCTGAGATTTAATGAACATATACAAAGTGGAACGGTGAAACTGGAACTCAGTGTCCCAGAATTCTTTATACAGTGGAACTGGAAAACAAGAATGAGTTTCTAATAGTGCAGATATCCATAGATAGTCCACATCCTGTCATTTCAAGCAAGGGCACAGGAATTTGCATTTAAATGAAACCACAGGTGAGTCTGGTGTCGATCTGTTAGATTACTCAATGTTCTCACGAAGTAACTTAAAAGATTCAAAATAACACATAGACGAGTTCGAAGTGCTTGAGTATCCAGCTGTGCTGAGACGCAGAGGATGAAGGTCCTAGTTGGGGAAACAATGGATTGTGTGACCAGGCATCCAGCGGGTGCACTGACGTTGACTCAGATTCCTCCAGTGCCTCGGACAGGATCTGCACATCACTGCATTCATCACACACACAAGATCCCAGGAGAATTCTGCCCTGGAATTCTTTTTATCCCTTTAAAAAAAATGGACCAAAAATGTCTTAAATTAGGAAAGAATTCAGCATCAAATGTTTCTTTTTGCCCTTATATGGATTTTTTTTGAGCGCTCTGTCTAAAATACCATGTTCTTTCTGTGTCGTCTTCATTGTGCGCACAGGCTACTGGATTCTGCCCTTGGATGGCTTTCAGGGGACCAGACAGAACAAAACAACAAAACACTTTATGTTTCTTTTCAACAGCACAGATTTTTATCATGTGAGGGTCAGGGTTGAGTTCAAAATGTTGCTCATTTGGGAGCAAAGGATTTCTGTTTCTCAGATGATACGAGAAATCAGAGAGTAAATGAAGCATAGGGAAACACTGACAGCTACATTACAACGATTGTGAATTGAAAAATGGTACAGTTCGCATTATATTTGAGTGGACATTGAAGCATGAATACTTATCTTTAATTCATCTCTCAGCCCTGAAGTAGAAGCCTATGACTTTGGCAGGCAGGCATTCATTCAGCAGTCTGGCTTTCAACATAGCCGTCACTGTGTATCTGGAGTCAGTACGGGTTTCCCCCTCAGGGGCATGGAAAGTGGCAGGAAGTGACCTCTCAATCAGACCATTGTCTAGGGAAATGTTCCAACCATCTTTTCCTCAGCCTGCTGGAAGACACATAATCAACACATTTGTGCTGTACAGAGGGTGCCCCAGTCAGGCCCGTCCTTCAAAAAGCTATTCCTCCTTTGTTGCTTCCCTGTGCCTAGCATTCAGCTGCCTTGGGAAACACTGTGATTTAGCACTTATATGAGTGCTTATTCCTGTTCCCAAGTCATGCTTTGCTTCTTTAGACTTAAAAGTGTCCTGGTGACATCTTACTGATCTCATTTCAGAAAGCAGCACATCAAGACCATCTCTAGCTAGTTACTAGGCAGTGACATTTGCCGTACTTGAGCAGAGCCATCTCTTACTGTACTCCTTAGTTTTGATATGCTCACGTCTTTTCCTTTAGGTGAAGAGTTTACTGTTGGAGAGTAATACATCAGTCTCATAACTTTGAACATTTTTTAGGCCAAAGCTTCCTACCTAGTGGCCCCTCCATAAATTAATGAATAACTTCTGCAGTGATAGTAGGTGCAATTGCAGTCTCTTTCCTCTCTGCCTTGTAGTCCAGGAAGCCTTTTGCACTCCTTGTCCCTGAAAGTAGATCTGGGGTTAGTGCTGCTTCTTAATTTTGGGCATAATTGCCAAGGGGGTGCCCTGTACACATCACAACCTTGTGGTAAGATGGAGGACAAAATTAAAGGAAATGTGTCAGGGCCATAGCTTTTGATCAAATAACAAAGAAGGCAAAATATATGTCCAGTTTCCTCGGCCACCTCTGCCCAAAGGCACTGAATTTCTCTAGGTGGTCTCTGCTTTCCATTTTTTACCAAAAGACCAACCAGGTGAAGCTTACCTCTCACATGTCATCTAGCAAAATTAGCTGTGCTCTACGGCCGATGCTGTCTGACCTTGTTCTCTGCTTGAGGACAGTGCTTGGTGATGGATGAATAAAGGACAGTAATCTAAGAATTAGCCAGCATGGAACGTGCCTCAAACTTCAAAACACCTTGACTCAGTTTAAAAAGCCCCTTTAGAAGTCATGCTAAGTACATCAGCTTATTTTTAAAATCTTTAAAATTTATTCCTTCTTTCATGCTTGCTTGGTTGCTGTCTTGGTTCTGGCAAAAGCCTCCAGAGTGGTTTTCTGTCCCATCCTGTGTTGTGTTCTGCTGCCAAATTAATCTTCTTAAAACAGCTCCTTTATTGAGTTACTCTTTGGCCAAAATTTTCCTCCTCCATCTCTGTTTGTGTTGCCTGGATGGCAGACAGTAAACACCTAGGCCACCTTTTTCTTTTCTAAGCAACCGAATATTGTTTCCTTAAAAGCCAAGTCCTGAACCCCTTGGGATGACTCCTAATGTCCCACTCTGAATTGCTACAAGATAGTTGAAACTTCCTTTTCACCAGAACTACAGTACAGTAGTCAGAGTCTATTGCTCGTGAACTCCACATAAGCAGTGGTGGTATAAAATCCCCCTGCTTTGTTCCAGAACATTCTGAACATCACAGTCTGGTGAACATGCTCTGTTCTGTCCAGTCTCTGGGCCACTGCTTCTGAAATTCCCCCACTAAGCGTGTTTACCTTTCTTCCCTTAACTGGTAAACCCATGTGCCCAAGTCTAAGCTTTCATTCTCTTCACTGCCTGAATTCTTGGCAGACCATTGCAGGCTGGAGTTGCCTCAACTCCCAAGGAGCTTTCTGTGCCATCCCCTTAATCAGTGAGGAATACAGGTTGAGAGTAGGTTTTTGTGTGACTACTATTTTCTTGTTGAGTGTGTGTTTTCTCAGGTACATATCATAAGGCAGGAGTTGCATTTCTACTTCTTTCGCATTTTTGTACTGTTGTTTGACAGTATCTTACAATGCACACATATTGCCTCACTTGATTTCACATATAGAGGCAAGTGAGTAAAAGAGCGATTAAGAAGACACCCACATTCCCATACACATTCTGTGCACCCCAGACTCTAGAATAAAATGTTCCTCAAGGGACACTGTAAAGTATGATTGAAAAACATGGTGAGCATTTAAATTCAAAATGTTATTAGGAAAAGACACATTGCCATTGTTCTGTTTGCTCCAAGCTCACGTTTCTCATTCTCCTTTGCACTTTCTGAGCACTTTTGTAAGTCGTCTTTCATGACTATCTTTCATTGTGGCTCAGTGTCCTGAACTGACTCAGAATGTCTACCTCTCATGGCCATTTTTACTTGGGGAAGAGACAGAAGTCATGTGGTGCCAGGTCTGATGAATAAGGTGGGTGAAGACACATGCTAGTGTTTTTATGAGCCTGTCTTTCCATTAGATGGCACTCAGCAGCAGCACTCACCATATTTTTGATCACATCTCTTGAAGATCACATCTCATAAAGACTTACGAATTGCTTAAGGAAGCGGCAGGAATCATGGGATAAGTGTGTCTGAAGCAAGGAGGAAGCATTCTGAGGCGGACTAATGGCGATATGTCTTTTGTTGTAATCATTTTTAAAACTTAAGCACTTACTGTATATTTTGATCAAAACACATCCAGCACATGAGAATCCCTTAAACTTTAATTGGAGCTGAATATGTAACTTTTAGCTAGAACAGTTCTGTACCTTTTTGTTTTGTAACTAACGTATATGAAAAATCTATTGTTGGGGCTGGGGATTTAGCAGAGCGGCACAGCACCTGCCTGGCAAGTTTGAGGTCATGAGTTTGATTCCTGGTACTGGAAAAAAAACCAAAAAAACAAAAAAAACAAAAAACAGTCTATTGTCTACCAGGCCTATGCTAAGGATTTATACTCTCAATCTTTATACCGGTCTGTGAGGAGAGATTCTTATGTTTTCCATTTGCAAGTGGAAAAAGATGAGGCACAGATTTGTGTAATGTGCCCACGGACACACAAGCAGCATGTGGCTGACTTGAATTATTTACCTGGCTGTCTGCTCTGTGGCTGTCAGGCCCTGTCTCTGAAGGTCTATATAGCCTTCCACAGTGAGAGGCTTTGTACTTGTTTTTGTCTGTTTATTTCCTCCCTGGTCAAGGACTGATTTGGTGACGACTGCTTTTAGAATTTGAGTTACATAAAAACTTAAAAGTGATACATGTTAAGGATGATGCTTCAGAAGAAAAGTGATTGGTTTACCATAGTGAAATGATGGAGCTCAGAGACAGGCTTGGTGTGTACCGGTGCAGACAGCAAATAGTAAGTGAAGACTGCAGGGGTACGCTGGAGAATGGGGAGAACGTCTTGGTACTGCCGCATTGTAGGTCTGAAGAAAATAAGGAGCAAAGCCTCAATACCTTCTGGAATAGGTGATGCCAAAAGAAAAGGGAGAAAGGATAGAATACATAGCTTGTTTTAAGTACAAACATGCTAAAGAGAGAGCATAATGAGAAAATTGCAGATGTGGAAGGACCTTTTTGCTATTTTATAGTTCATGCCTCACTGGATTCTCCCACACTAGTAAAACTGCTGTGTTTTTTCAGTGGCCGTGGCTGAGAAACCAGAGTGAGTTAAGAAAGACCGGAAGTAGGGAATATATTTTTTGGTGAGCGAGAGCGTTCCAGTTTTAATCTCTAGGCATCTGCCTTTCTGAGGAGAGTTGCGGGGCCCCAGTGATTGTCAAATGAGTGAGGAGTGGGCTCTGCCTCTCTGTTCTGTTTTACACCCCGAACCCACACAAGTCCTCCTTTAGGACCGGTCCGGGAAACAGACCTCGCTGGGGGAAAGGTGAGGACGTGCCTGCTCTTGTCTGTGCCCGGTAGCTCTAATTGAGTCTCCAGTGAATTTCCTTAGAAGTCAATGATGGCTTCGTGTCCCTGAAGGGAGAGAGGAAGCGTGTGAAACAAGATGAGAGGTGGGACCGTTATTCCCAGAACTCCTTTGACTTCTTTTTAGGTCCTGGTCAAGGATAGAACTGTTTGTTGTAATAAAATACCCAGTAGCAGGAAGTTGAAACAGAGGTTAAGCTTTAAAAAAAAAAAAGTTTAAATAAAGAAACAGAAAGCTAATTTTAGCTCCATTCAAACGCCAAGGGGGGAAAACAAATCAATATTTACAAAATTAAGATGAATAGGTTGCCAAAATTTATCTCATTAGTTAGCAACACTACAAGGTAGTGATGAAGTTTGTACCAGTTGGATTGTAGGGAATTAAAACGATATCATTGGGGAAACCTCTTCCCTGGCATTTGGCTTAATGATTATGGACTTTTCTACTGAAAGTACTTTGTAACCAAGGAGAGAGTCTAAAAATCCCTGCCTAAAAGTTTACTTACTTAACCTGGCATAGAGGAGGGTCTTGTCAAAATTTATTGAGTGCTGAAGACCATGGTTATTATAGTTTAAAAGCTTTTTCAGATATTGATCTAGACACTAGGGTGCCCCTCCTTGTGTAGACAAAATACTCCTGGAGACTTGAAGGAAGTGTACCAGGAAAAGACAGATAAACACTCAGGGCTCTTTTCTTTCAGAGAAATTTGGAACTCTTCTCTTCAGCCCAGACAGTACTATAACGAGTTGATACGGAGGCGTGGAAGTCCTTATAGGACAGAGCTGGCGGGGTGGACCTGTGCATAAAGGTCCTGCCTCCCACCACATCTCTGTGCAGGAGGTGGGCAGATGGTGGGCCAGCTTGGGGGGATAATTGGAGAACAGAATGAGAGGACAGAGCATGTGTATAATGCTAAGCTGAGATAACACATGCAGAAATCTCCAGCTCAGTGTCTGGCACAAAATAAGGACTCAAATGTTCATTTGGTGTTTCTATTGTTGTAGTCATATATATTCATTTGAGCTCAACTTTTCGAGTAGCTTCATTGCTGTACCAGAAAAAAAATCTCCACCTAACCTTTCTCATTAGTAGCTGATGTACCTGAGAGACGGAACTGTTTCATGTGGGCATCATGGCTACTCCTGGGCCTGCACGTGAGCTCCTAATTTCAGAAAAGGTTGGCAAATATATGACTGAATATTCCCTTCGAGTCCTATAAAGCACAATATGGCGTCCTTGAGTCTGATCCCTCCACCTTATAGCTGCACGGAAGTCAGCAATTGGTCTTCAAAGGGGCCAATGGGAAAAACATCCCTTCACAGAACCTTTATGGATGGAAAGGGCATTAGAAATCCTCTGGCTGAAATTCATGGAAAGAGACTATGTCTTCCAAAGCCACAGAATTCGTTCACGGCAGAGAAGGGATTAGGGGCCATCCCTTTTGATTTCTGGGCCAACACTCTCTTCCTTCAATATAAGATCAGAGACTTTTACCTCGTATGTAAGGCTTCTGAATACCTTCTCAGGCTGTGTAAACAGTAAACTGGGCAAAACATACGTTGTCTGAAAAGGGAACTTTCTCTTACAAGGTGGTAGGAAGAGAAGGTCAGTAAGACTGAAGGCATTTTTACTGCAACCTTTCCAGACTCACTTGCTGGACAGCTGTGCATCTGTAAGGCAGCTATAGCTGGGCTCTCCCGAAACCAGACAAACACGGGTTGTATAACCACACATGTGGTTTTCCTTACAGGGCAAATCAGCTGTGAAGACCTGGCTCCAGGTGAACAAAGTATTTGCTTAAGGAGGTGAAGAAGATGAAAAAGGGCTTCTTAAGAATCTCAGAGTTCTCCAGGATGGGAGAGTTCGGCCATATTTTCCCCTTTCTTTGGTCTTCTTCAGTTTTCCTTAATTTCTGAGGGGCCAAATTTGAATGTAAAAGACATGCAGTTCTCCACACTTGCTCCGCTCCATGCACATTGTCACATGCATGGGAAGGAGAGAGCCTGACAAAATTCTTCCTAAGGATTTTAAGCACCGGTTGCGGGTGTTGCAGGGAGAGAGTGAAGAATACATCGACGGAGGAGGGAAAGAATAAATAAGAACAGAGCTAAAAATAAGTTCAGGTTGTTAATCATTACGAAGATGATTAATTTTTTTTTTAAAGAAAAGAAAGCAGCTAAGATCCTGGAGAGCTATATCATCAGAGCATCTTTGAGACCACAGTTTCTAGTCTCTAGTCCACAAGAGTTAATTAGCCCAAACTGTGGCTGTTAGTTGTTTAGCTGTCTTCAACTTGATTTTTTCTTTTTAAGAAATAAAGTTTTAAAGCTAATTAGGATACACCTGGGACTCACAGCTAAAGCCAATACAGTGTATTCCCCCAAGGGATTATTTTCTTATATACCAAAATTTAAAAAGGAAAAAAAGTTAAAGGAAAAACATAATCTATAGATATAGGGAGGAAATGGTATAACCATTTCAACTGTGAGAACCACAAGGCCAAAGAAGCCTCAGCTCAGTTTGAAGGCTGTGTGCTTCTGCTGAGAGGAAGGAGGTGCTTCCAGATGTGTCTCAGGCCACCTGTCCCTGTCCTGGGCATCACTAGGTCGAACACAGGATGTGGTGCTGCTGGATGATAATTTGGAAATGGCTTGTTTGTTTTTACACATCCGTGGAAGATTCAACTGTTGAAAGAACGGAAGGGTGCAAAGCAGCTTGGAACTCACAACAAATGAAGCCAGAAGAAAATCAGAGGTAACAACTGGGGACAGGGGAGTCTTCCCCCTGTGTCTGTTAGACAGAGGTCCCAGATACATTTTTCCAGGTTCAGAGAAAAGCGGGTCCTCCCCCTCCCCTATCTCTTGGTTTTAGAACAGCCAGAGACCACTAGAAAGTGTTCAGGACTCCTTTCCATTCTTCCAGCCACTAGGACTGGTTCCTGTGTGGGTTTGCAGAAGAAAGGAAACTTGCCCCGATCTGTGGCATCTGGTGTGCCTTTCTGGGTGACTTCACTCCAATTAAAGGCTCAACACAGTTGGGAGAAAGAGAAGTTTGCAGTGCACAACTGGGTGAATGTTTCCACACCTTTGCTGATGCCACTGGAGAGTTCAAGACTTTCAAGACCTTTTCTTTTTCCACGGGAGAGCTGTGCTTCCATGTATGTAACCTTCATCATGACCTCCCTGCCTTGTCTGCCTTCGAGAAGATTCCAAAGCTGATTCCAGGTGAACTCTTCTGAAGACTGAGACTTGCTTGTTGCAACTCAAGATTTTATAGCAGAATCAAAGGCTAAAGAGGTTTGAGAGAAATGTTTCTTGTTTGTGCCCTCCTCACGGACCGAGCAATCAAACAAACAGGCCAGGACCCAACACACAGAGAAGTAGAAAGTAGAGGAAATGATGGCTAGCAAAGAAGGCTAGGGCTGTGTGACCGTCAGTGGCAGAGCCAGAACCAGTCTTCGGGTTCCTTTGCCTCCGTTTTCACCATCTTCTTACCACCCACATGATGCCACATGTGATCTCCATGCTGGTACACCGCAGGAAGGAAGGAAAAATCTCCCAGGCACGGTGGGACGGAGCTGTACTGTTGAAAAGCTTTGCCTTGTGCAAACAGCACCAGTCTGTAGAGAGTTAACTCTCCCGAGGCGGAGCCGGGGGAGGCCAGGGTGTATTTATCAGTTCTATCTTTTTTTCTTTCCCTCCATACCCCACCTCATCAGAGGCTATGTGGTTGCTTCCAGGCTCAGAGAGTGCTTGGGCATAGAGGACCACCCAGGCTCAGGGCCTGTGACCACGGCAGTCACCACACCAGCAACTGCAGGGAGAGCGGGCAGCCTTTGAAGTTCAGGGATGAGTGGATCGGGGCTATTTTGGGTTTGACCTGAGGTAGCTCACGCTTTGGGCAATCTCTCCCACAATATTTCCATGAAGGGGTACCAGACTACATTGACTACATCTAAAAATTTTTTTTAAAAAACCATTACAAATAATTTGCAGTGTGGTTGTGCAACGGTCCTAGCTTTTTCTTCTTCAGTGGCTAGTGCGGGTGGCTACTGGGAGTTAGCAATCACTGGCATGTCTGTGAACCCGAGGCTCTGGGAGCACCCGAAGCAGAACAATGTGGTGGTGCCTAGTCCCACCCCTCTGAAGATGTTAGGCAGTCCTTCAATGCTGCAGCCATGTGACTTTTTCTAAATTTCCAAAAGCGGCAGTCCTAATGTTTCCAAGCCTCAAGGTATGACAGAGCCTCCTGTGAATCCATGGAAATTTATTTTTTACTTTTTCTGATTTTTGAGACAGAGTCTCACTATATAGTTCAGATTGGCCTTGAATTCACTGTGTAGTCCAGGCTGGCCTTGAACTTGCAGGGATCTTCCCTCCTCAGCCTCCTGAGTGCTGCGATTATAGGCATATGCCACTATGTCTGGCTCATCTCATGGCAATTTGAACATAGTTGGTAAAATCAAGGGTCATGATTTTTCTAGTTCTGCCACCATGGGACAGTTTTAATTTTTCTGCCCCATCCCCCGACCTATAAAGTGCAAGGAATGCTGTATACTTCAGAGTGCTACTGTGAAGGTTAAGTGTGATACTATTTGTATACCCTCAGCACGGTGACTGCTTCAGGGGATCAGACAGGAAGCAATGATCCTCATTACCCGTTAGCTAGGTATCTGGGTAGCTTTATTACAGTAAGCCATTTGCAAGACTGACTCTTAATATGTGAAAGTCACTGAAAGTCCAGCCAAGCTTGAGTCCAACCAAAAGGGATATGGTTTGGCTCCATTCTGTAAGCTTTGAGCCAGTCTGTCAGAAAGGATTGTACACATATTAGAAGTAAAAAACATATTAAGTGATGAGGTGGGTGTGACGGAGACCATGAAGGATCAATGCCACAATATTATTACTGGTTTGGCTCTTCCTCATTTATAAACACTCAGCCTGCTTCAGTGGTTGAGTTTCAGCCCCATTGACAGGTTCTTCATTTTTCTTTTAAAACCTTGGGCATGTTAGGGGAAACCTGCGCAGATGTGTATGCTCTATCTTTGTCATGCTACATGGACCATGGACACTCTTTCTACATCTTTGTACTGATTGTGCTTAGCACCTCCAGGTTTTTGAGTCATTCAAATCAAATGCAATCTGAGATTTAGTGAGATACCAGATAGTGACAGGGCTGGAGCACATTGTATCAGGGACTCAGAGAACAGAAGTGCTGCCCTACTCTGCACTCTGCTCCTAGGATTTCTGTTCCCTGAGGCAAATGGTGTCCGCCAGCAGAGGTGTCCTGGACACTCATGTGGGGCCTTTGGAAAACTCACAGTATCTCACTAAAAGAAAGGCCAATACATTTCTTATAGAAGAAGAAATGGGTTACACATTACCCTGAACTCAAGCCTCTTCCAGGGCTGTATGCATCTTCTTCAGGTCAATAGTTCAAAAGCTAGGTAGGGACAAGGGAGGCAGCAAGGCTCTGACCCTGTAGAAAGTAAGGCAGTGTTTCTGGCTGGTGTGACTACCTAATAGGCAAAAGAGAAGACAGAAATTGAAGACCAGGATCACACTGAGAAGTCTGAAAACAATTTTAAATGCTTTTCTGCAATACTTATTTTTAATGCTTTCCATCAGATTTCTACAGTTTTTAGCACTGTCAGTGTGCTACCCAGAGGATTTTCACCAGATATGTGTGCACAGACTTCTGCCAGGGCAAGGTCTCTATGTTTGTGTTTGGTAGTGCCTTGTTGGATGCTTGGTGCTTGCTGAAATTGAATAACTTAATGGATAAAAGAACTTTTTCACTGATTGCAAACACACAGTGTCTGAATTTTGGGGAAGTTTGCCCAAATCCACCAGTCCTTTAATTATGAAAACACTGAAACATTTTAGGTGTTTTATTTTATACTGTAGTTTCCTCTATTTATAGTTCTTGTCATGTTTTAAAATTACCGTCAAAAAGCAAAAACTTTATTATCTAACCATACTACTCCTTTTGTAAGATTCATAACTGTGTTTAAATCATCTCTATTTTTAATTTTAGGCATGATTTTACATATCGGGTAACTTGGTAGTATCAGGCCACATCATCAATTTTGTTTTAATTTAGAAAAACATAGCATCAAGTTCTCTTGCTGCCAAAGTGTGGATTTTGGGCTGTGCTATGGTCATTCCCACAAAGCAGAGAATATGTGCTCACCGAGACTTCTGACAAAGGGACTTTATCATGTCTACTTTAAACTGGGTTCAATGAAATTCATGTCAGGAACATGACCGAGGTGACTGTCCATGCTCCAGGATGAGTGACTGGTTAAGTCAGGACTTTCTTTTTCATACTTCCTGGGTCTCAGTTGACTGTGGGTCTTGGTTGTATGTGGGAGGTAAGGAAGAAACCATGTATCCAGGTGAGGTCTTCTGCCTCTTGTGCATGGAAATTGCTACCATTTGAAGACACAGGAAGAAGCCATGGGCCACCCCACAGTGTTTGGATAAGTTGTCCTTTCTCCTGGGTACATGTGCTGTTGTGCTGGAGGGAGCGAACATGTGCCCCCAGCCACTCACAGTCTTAAAAGTCACACATTTTTAGATGCTCTGTGAAACTGTGCTTTGTAATGAGCTTGCTGAGAGAAAATTAACCAGTTTTAAAGGTTGCCTAACTCTTCAGATTATCAATCTAAATTAGGATGAAGTATTTGTATTAAATCTAATACCTTCCCTTTGGTGTACAGAATCGTTGTACTAGGAAAAGCAACTAATATTATCATTTCAGTGCATACTTTTGTGCAAATGGAAAATAACTCAGAGCTTTG
This sequence comes from Chinchilla lanigera, assembly GCF_000276665.1. Taxonomy (NCBI): domain Eukaryota; kingdom Metazoa; phylum Chordata; class Mammalia; order Rodentia; family Chinchillidae; genus Chinchilla; species Chinchilla lanigera. The sequence continues at coordinate 22,401,260 of NW_004955418.1, read as the reverse complement.
CGTGTCCTTATAGGGATGATAAAATACAAATTGATGTTAGAAGTGCCCTATACATATGATATGATCAGATCAAAGATATTTGATTCTAATTTTAATAGAGTAGCCATGTTAAATATAGGCTAACTATTTTATATTAAATACACAGAGGATTTTACTTAACAGTTACAACAAAGAGTATTACTGTGCAGAATAACGGGCTAATAAACTGAATAATTTAATGGACTCAAATCCATCAAGCATTGATATGTGAAAATAATCATTTTCCTGGTTGAAGAATTGGAACTTTTGTTTTGTGAGTTTATGATTCATCTGTCAAAAGGGAATTGAAAATTATCTCTTTAGCAAAGAAATCAGGCAATTCCCACTGTCCTTATGAGGCTTTGAGTTTAAGATGGTAAAGAAATAATAATCAGATGGACTGCATTACTGGGAGAATCTTGAAATTAAAAATGAGGCTTTCTACTGCTGGTAAGAAATTATTTCCCATGCCTTCTCCCATTTGTCGCATGTAAAAGTAAAAATTTCATCACTGTGATTTTTAATTGCACTGACCACGTTTTATATGTGTATTGCACAATTTTCTCAATAGCTCCTTTTCTTTCCAGACTCGCAAAAACGTGTGTGTTCTTAACTTAAAGCGAAGCCTTTTTACAAGCAGTTTGTCGCCCTTCATCACCACGTCTCACTGAATTTAGAGTTAAGAAGACAAGGCCATCTTCTCCACAATTTCAAAAAGTTGCAGTTTTAAGGCAAGCAATAGCGATGTACCTGTCCTTACACACCTGTAACAGTAGGCTCCCGCTGCATACACCTATGCCCACAGCTACCCTGTGGGATGGGAATAAGACCCTCAGTTTTATGACTGAGGTTCTTAGGAATGTTGCCCTCTCCCAATTCACCCAGCAAATGAATGAACCAGGATGCTAAACTTGGGCTCTTTGATTGTACAGCCACCACTATCATAGTCAATGCAGGGAATTCAGCTTCCTTAAAAGAAATTCTGGACTTACAAAGGGCCAGAGTACAGATATGCTTAGTTGAGGTGACTCTGTCTGACAGTACCCTGAAACTGATTCAGGAACATTGAAAAGAAGCTTAAAGATCAAGCCATCCAGTTCCCAAGAGCCATCTAGCCTATGCCTTGATGCTTCCAGGGTTCTTTTAGCGCAGTGCATTCCTTCTCAGTGTAGCTCAATTCCCAGAAGGTTCTTATTCAGTCAATCAGACAGTGTAGCATGGTGTGTGTTTACAGAATGAGCTTAATTTTCCCTCTGCATGACTGTCTTCCAGCTATTTGAAAGAGGCTCCTCTATATTTTTTCTAATCAGCTGCAGTGCTTTCAAACTTCACTCTAGGTTATACTGTCCCCCGCCCCATTACCCTGTGTATTCAAGTCTGAATGCTCTGTAATCCTACAAGGTAGGATTTGGATGTAAACACAATATATCAAGGTCTGATTTAACCCATGAAGACCACAGTAGAAGAGTCAGCCAAGAATTCTGACACTTCACTGGAGTTCTAATGTCTTAATTCTAGGTGAGGTCCCTACATACCATTTGCTCACCTCAAGAAATCTGCATCTCAGGTTCTAGCCAGAATTGAGAATTCTAGAATATTCTCATACCTTCTAGGAAAAAACTTTCAAGGAATAAAGTTAAAATGAACCTGATTCCAGGAAACAGGCAAAGAGGTGGAGGGGCAATTTTCAGCAGAGCCACTGTGTGTCCATGAAACCAACCATATGAGCTGGGCCTTAGTTTCTGTGGGGGATCAGCTCTGGAGTGGTGATCTGGGTAAATGCATAGAAACAGTTATATTCCCCTAAAAGTATGAGAGCTAGTGAGAGGCAAAAGGCAGCAATGCTTCAAGAAAACTCTGATTCCAATGTGGGGGTCAGAAATTTTGCTCCATAGAACCCAGCAACGTAGTTTATCATGGCCAGGTGGAGTTCATGTCCGTAGCTGTGATCCCTCAAACCTGCCATGGCTGCAGGTAGGTGAGAGCACAGCACGGAGTTTAAGAGTCAGATCTTCCAGTTCACATTCAGAAGATGGGGACCATATGTTGCCTGTGCCCCTTGGAACACGTTATATAGATAGTACTGGAATGACAATGAATGTACTGTTCTTTTTGTGAAAATGAAAGGTGATATAAAGTAATTTTTGAAAGTGCAAATTGAATACACAAAGAGTAAATTATGCTTTACTCAATTAGCAGAGTAGATATAAAATTTGTATGGAAATATAATCAGGCACTTATTTGTTGCACTCATTTTAGATGTTCATAATAGACAGCTGTAGGGTATGTAATACTCTCTATTGAATGAGTCACCGAGTTGCAAAATTCCATTTCCTGTTTATGAAGCACATCATTGTATTTAAATTTCTAGTACATTTAAAGGTAAAATAAACCATATTTTATATTTGAAAGGTTTGTTTTAGTCCTTTATATCAGGATGCATCTAGCATTTTGAGAATAAATGGAAGAAAAAGATTTAGAATTTGAATTTGAGATGGAAACATTTCATGCTTTTTGTATATTTTGCACAAACACACAGGCTCTGACTCTTCAGAGCTGTGTTTAGAGAGAGCTACAAAGGCATATAAGCACCTATCTAAGTTAATAAATTTCACCAGGGTTTTTATGTGGCGATAAAATAACTGGGATCATCAAGTAAAGAACTGATATGTTTTGGTTTTGAAAAAAGCCTGTAGTTTTTCCTTATCTGGATTTGCCCAAAATGCCCGTATTTCCTTCCTCCTCTACATAAATCAAACTCATCTATTCTGTGAACAGCACCCCTGCACAGGAAGATTCTGAAAGAAAAAATTATTGAAAGACACAGAACAAAGGAGAGAAAAGGGGCCTTTAAATGTAGAGCTGTAATTTATTAAAAGTCTTCAGACTTCACGTAAGGAACTTCTGTCTTTTTGTTCTTCCCTTGTAGTTCTCTGGGTCCTCTGACAACAAGAAAATCATCAGTGGTCCCTGAGTCAGGGGGCTGGAAAGCCTGCACATTTATCTTCCAGAAGGAAGTGAACTAATTATAAGAGTGATCCCTTCGGAGATCCCCTCTCTTGAAAGACTGCAAGGGGCTCCAGACGAAGCCATACCCATTTCTAGGACCCGGAAGTGGTTCAGGAAAGTGAGGGGGCATTTGTTTAATGTTAGGTGGTTTCGAATGTCTGTCTAAGTCTAAGAAAGGAGCAAAAAGTGAGGAGAGGAACAGCAGGCAAATTGTGAGAACCGGCCAGCAGGGGAACTTCTCTTTCACTTCAAATATCTTCTATTTCGTTTTGTAACTTTCAATTTTGGAAAAGCAGGATAAACATGTTTTTGTTTAAAAATATTTTTTTCTTTTCATAGTCAGAACCTCGTAGCTAAATATAGATTCATCATTCACTTGTTCAAGGGTGAGTTACAAGCTAATTTACAAATTTAAAACCAAAAGTCAGGTCAACTAAGTTGCTTAAGCCATGTATTTTCAAGTTAGAATGGCATCAAAAATTTTCTGACCTTGGCCCAGTGTGCTGGGAATTGCTGCTTCCCTATAAGAATTTGTTCATATCTTGGATTTCAACCTTTTGCTTATCAGTTGAGAATGTCTAGCCTACTTTCACTCACATAATATACGGTGTACAATTATGGCAATCATCAAAAATGAATGTAGAGCAAAGTAATTTAAATTGTTTGGATTTTCCTGGATATTCTGATTTTTAAAAATTGGAGCAAATAAGTAACTACTTGATAACCTTAACTCTAAAGTAAATCTGTCAAGCTATATTCATTATTTGATCTTTAGAAATCATATCCATGTTTTTTTATTCTCCGAAGTATTTAGCAAAGTAAATCAAAGCTACTCTATACCCAGAGCTAACACCAATGTTGTCTTTTTTTTTTTTTTAAACATTGCAGGGCTTTACCTCAAGAGTATGCAGTAAATTTACAGGGAAAAAAATTTATTAAATTATAACTGAGAGGAGCTGAATTTTTTTTAATATAGCAAACAAAAAATTCCTTCATGAAAGGCCATAAACCCCATATTATTTACCAGAGAGACCTTTCCTGTCTCCCAGGTAAACACTTACAGTGTGTAGACTTGTGTAAATACATATTTAGGAGTGGCTAAATATGGCGAGGTATTTTTAAAGTCGTATTTACAGAGCTGAATACATATATTGGCACTTTGGTATGTGTAAGCTATGTATGCTCCTCCGCTGTCTATTCAGGGTACTGGCAGGACTCCGAGATATGCCTTGGGTGTAGGGACTGAGTTTCAAAGCACTGATCTTTAATACAAATTACTAAGGATAAGTTTTAAAATGATTTCAAATGGGAGGAAAGTTTCAACTAAAGGAGCTGAAGTATTTCTTGCTAGTTGGACATGAGGAAAATTGTTTCAGAAACCTAGGAATCATTCATGGAGGTAAATCATTTGCTGGGTATATTTGTGCACAAAATACTACCATTTCCTGTTAGGTCAAAATATTGTATCACCGAGTGCTGAGAGATGTAGCGTACGTGATAAGTAGATCCTCTAGGAAATTTTAGTAAAGGGTAAAATGCTGTTAAGATATTTGAAACATACTTTTAAAAAGCATATGAGAATGTTAATGATGAAATGTGCTGGTCATACAGTGGCAGGAAGCTGCGTCTCACAGTGTAGTGGAACTCTGGAAGAGTGATGATGTCAGAGTAGCTTCTCTACTTGGGAGCTGTGTTCTTTATGTGGAAAAGAATGAATGGCAGACAGAGAAACTGTACATGCACGAAAGAGCCCTGTGTTCTCTTCCTGCCTCCCATACCTCAGGATGAATGAGGAGCCAATCTTGTAAGAGTCCTTTTAAAGATGCAGAAGTTGAGAGACTATGCTTCTGCCTAAGAAGCCTAAATGATGCCTTTATTCCATTTCTAATGCAGTTCGCAGCTATTTCTAAGTTCTCTCAATATCTGCAATGGGATAATTGAGAATCATTTTATGGAAAACCATATGGGGACCAAGAATATTTATTCAGTAAAATGATTTCTCCATTAAAATGTACATTGGGCTGAATTTTTTAACTCAACAAAAATACACATCGTATTTTCCAAGGGACAAACACCACACATTTTGACTAAACATTTTATGTCCTAACACTGTAAATATCATTTTAACTTAAAATTTTATTACACCTCTGGAGTCCAGGAACTTCTAACACGAGTACAGGTACAATTTTAGCTTTAGTTATACAAGGGTGTGCTCTGGACATACTACTTATAACAGTGTTTGAGACTTGGAAAACAAGCATTTCTAGCAAGAGACAATTTTTTTTAAAAAAAAAATTAAGGTACAAGCAAGCACAGAAACATTTTTATTGGTTTATTCCACCTTTAATTTCATTCTGTGGCTAAGTATCTCATTTCCATGTAAACTTCCACTAGGAACACAAATTGCTGACACCACATCTACTGACGGCAATGCCACAACATAAATTATGCCAAGAAAATGCTGCTTTGGGTGGGGGGCGAGACAGGGGGAACTAAGCTAGATAAAAAGCCACTGTGCTACTGCCCAACCTACAATCCTGCCCCGCTGACCACTGATAAAATTTATCACTGGGCCACATACGGGAAGGCAGCTTAAAGAGCAGTCATCTGTGGTAAAACGTGTAACAGCAAAACAGCTAATGGAGCATTATTACTTTATTGGAAAGCAATATCTCTGATGCTTCACTTTTCTAGCCTTAGCAAGAGAAGGAATTGTTCTACATGCAGGAGAGCTGATAGGGAGAAAAGGTTGTTAGAAGTCTGAAGGACGCAATGTATATCTTCAGAGCTCACTAGTTCACCACTCTCTGTCCGGTACTCTTGACCAGGAGGTGGGTGAAGGAGTAAGTTCCACCAGAATCCACACAAATCTGAATCTTCATTCCCAGAAGAAATGGCTTGCTAGTTTGTGATGTTAATAGGATCTATGCAAAGAAGCAGTCTTGTAAACTCTGGTTAATTGTTGGTGTCATGATTCTGTTCTGGGTTTAACAGAATGTAAAGAATATTCAAATTTCACAAATGCAGGAAGATGTGTTTTCCAAGAAATTTGAAAAGCTAGCCAGTAGATGGGGTTTATTTATTTTCTAGGGGTTGAAATAATTTGGATAACTTGCACATACTTTGGGCAGTCATAATTGGTATTTAGAGTGGATTTGAATGACAGAGATCAGTATACCAAAGGGTTTTGTGATTATTATCTTGAGTATCCATCAGTCAAGCTTGTTCAGATAGGCATGTAAGGGGTGACCATAGTCTGGCATTCCCACATAACATTCATCTGAGCTCCGAGCTCATCTATTCCTATGTACGCATTGACAAGGTCAGGTATTTTGGACAGACTGCCTCCAGTTAATGTAAGAAAACCTGAATTGCTGCCTTTATGCTAAATCAGCTGAGTACAAAGTATATTAACACATTTTCACGTCATACTGTCAACCTCAGAACTCAGGAGCTCCCCAGTAATCTTTTGTTCTATTTGTCTAAGTCCACGGTCAGTACCATATTTATATTACCCATTTGCGAATTTCTGTGCACCTAGTACAGTACCTTAGGGTTAATATTTAATATTTTTGCACATAATTTATACCAGTGTGCTATTTTTTCTTAATTATAGCTCATCTAAGCTCCAGGGAAAGATATGTGATATCTAAACCACTAGAATTTGGTGAATAATTATTACTGCAAATGCTAGGTAGGCACTGATTAGCAGCTTTCTATACACTAACACAGGTAGTCATCAAAAATTCTGTGGAAATAATTTTCACTTTCTATATTTTAAGTAGATGGAGTTTGAGATTTAGAGAAGTTGGTGCAATTTACTCCTAGACATGTGGCTGACCAATTTGCTCATTGTAATATAATATTTTGGATTATGTGTGTAGGTGATAGATGATTTTCAAAATTTCAGCCTTACAGTAAGTACAGACTATGCCTTTGTACTTTGAGTTTAAACACACAGTGAACACCATGGAACACCAAGCATGAGACAACATGAAGGTGTGGGCTCTATTCTGCCTTTCATGATTAATAAAAAATGTTCAACTCATCCTTTAACCTCTTTCAGTCTCAGTGGTCCCAAACATAAAATATGTGCCATGTTTTAAGACACTGCTGATAAAATGACACAGAAATCTCATCTGGAAGGATGCAAACCATGCCACTAAAATCTGACCTTATTCCTGGTACTGTAGTCACCAGCAAAATAAAATTATAAAAATTAACAAAGCAATAAAGGAAAAAGAAGAGAGAGAAATAGATAATGAACCTGCAAAGAAAGCCCATACTGATAGCATCAGCTAACTCTGGAGTCTTGGTCAGTGAGCTCACCCAGGGCCCTTGAGAGTCTGTATTTAGAAGATGGAAGATGAAGTTGATGATGGAATTTTTAGCGTTTGTGGGTCAGAATGGATTATTAATCATCTTTAAGGAGTTAAGAATGTAGACTTCAGGGTACCTGTCTTCCAGTTGCATATATTGTTTTTAGAAAAACAACGTCTTTGGTGCCAACTTTTATTACAAGAACTAAAGTCAATTTAGGCTTCTGAAGAAAGACTCTGATATATAAGATTGATGGTTATTACTGAAAATGCCAAAAGGGTATTGTTCCTTCACTAACTGAAGAGGCAGATGAAAACTAAGAGGTATGAGAGCTAACTACCAATCTCTTGAGCATAAAAGCTGACAATAAAACACTGCCCCTTCCCTACATTTTCTTGTTCATCATGGTTCTTTGCAATCCTCTATGCAGTGGCTTGAGACCCTGGAATTTAGTATTTATTAATGAGCACAATTTTACTGAAGATTTCTGACTTGGGAATGAAAACTGGGCAGAGGATCATTTTTAGGCAGTCTCTGCAAATCCTCTGGAATAGCGTAGTACAAATGAATTCTCCATGGACCATGGTTAATGAGAAACTGCATCTGAAGACGTGCATCGAGCCATTGTCCTTGAATCTAGAAATCATTACCTGAAACCAAGGATTCAGGTTCATATACCAATTTGATCACATAATCATAGTATACTTAGGAATATTCTACATTTCAGGGAAGACACGTGAAGACCACCAGGAATGAGGAGAGGAGCAGTTAGAAATTATGAGGAAAGTACAAAAAAGGTATTAGTAGAAGATAAACAAAGAAATCACAGAAATGTTCTCAGTGAATTACACTAGCATTTCATATTTCATGGATTTATTTCTTCTTTTAGTTAAAAGTCTTTTGCATCTCCTAGATATATTCCGGAAGCACACAGAAGAAAAAAACCCTCCATCTTTCTCAGCCTCTCTTCTGCACTTTGAGTATTCTGGAAATCTGACCCATTTCTACCTGCAGGCATGTTTCTTATTGCTTATGTAAGCACAGTGGAGTGAGCGCATGGGAACTTTCCTCTTATCAGTCTTTCTCTTCCTTTAATTTGGGAACAGTAACCTTTGAAAATAGGTGTCCAATACTAAAATAAGGTTGGCAGCCGAGCACAGGGTGCAGCCTGGTGTGTCTTTGGGAGGCAGCTCTATAACCTTACTCTGAGGTGACCGCTCGACTTCAGAGGTAGAACAGTGAGTTTTGGAGCAGAGCCTCTTCAGAATCTCAGGGTTGTCCTAGGGACAAGGAAACCTCATTTTGACATGGCCAATGCAGTACATCAGCATATTGGAAACAAACTTATTTTCTTCCAGATTTTGGCTCAGAGGAGTATTATTATGCATTTTGTGGTTAAAAACAAGTCATTGTCTTTCCCAATTTCACGTTGGTTGTATCCAGCAACCCTTAAATAATTCCTCATCTAGGGAGAGAATAGTGTCTTTGGCCAGGCAAACTGACAAGGAAGTTTACGGGACTGTCACTGGGAAATTAAATGGTGAAAAATAGGCTGTGGTGGCAGCAGAAAAGTCTTGAGGCAATTGCAAACATTATTGGCTTTCATTTTTGGAAACGAAGCATTTTTTTAAATGGAGATTCAGATCAACAATTTGAAAACTGGACCGATAATGACAATTGAATAGATGATGCCCTAAACTGCCCCAAATCACTAATCTATTATATTTTTAAGTGTCTTTTCTACTTTTTTTTAACACCAGAGTTCATTGTTTCTAAATTTGATATAAAATTTGATTTCTGGTTATTATCCTCCCACTCACAGTACAGATACGAGTAGTAAGTCATACAAGTAAGAAGTAGTATTACCACTACTGCTTCCCCACTCTATGGTGGTTTTTGACAAATGTGCTGGTAGATGGAGGACGTAGCTTCACATTCCTAAGACACTATGGAGAATTTCTTCTTTCATTTCAGACACATCAGTAATATTTCACTGATACTGTGAAATCTCAACTTGTTTTACAATTTATCACTTAAGTAACTTCTTATGTTGGAGCAGATTGACCAGTCTAACATATTCTGGTTTCATAAAGATGCTTCTGGAAGGACTGTGCTCTACACAGACAGTACATGCACATAATTCGTATTGCATATCGGCACACTAAGATTAAAAATTCAATGTCTATAACTCCAGTTTCCTTAGTGGATCTGTTGGGAAAACCTTGCTGGGATGGCTCTTGAAGTAACTCCTGTCAGGGTTACCGTTCAATTGTAGGCTTCCGGAGCAACAACAAACAGTGCATTGTTGTCAGCTCAAGGTGTTTATAAACTGAAGAAAAATTCCCCTTACTTTAGTATTGCCACTTGAATTCAACTATATTTTAGAACAAATTTTTCCACAGGAAACTTCTGTCCTCTCCTGTGACTCAATCAGCGTAGTAGTCACAAATTTCTAGCACCCGATAAGCAGACACTCTTCTCCAGCGAAGGTCTTCGAGAAAATCACAGCTCTACCTGGATTCCATATTTATGTCTCCATCCCTGTTCCTTCACCTGCAGTGAAAGTCCTGAGCTTGTTCAGTTTTTTTGTTTTACCCCATACTGGCTTTGTGGTTTTCGATGTCATCATTCCTTTGTGTCTCCACTTTCTCTCCTGCAAAAAGGGATAATAGAAGCACAACACTTCGTTCATACATTAGGAAAACAGAAGAGTATGTGTGTGTGTCTTTAAAATTTAAGATATATTAATATATTTTATATGTTTACAATATGTTATATATATTATGAGTAAATTCTCACTGCAAGTTTTGGTATATGGTATTTTGACTTCTGCCTTTTATTCCCCCGATGCTATGACCTTCTATCTCAAAATATGGTCCACTCTTGGTTGTTGTGTTGCTTACCTTTTCAGCCATATTAGACACCATTGAACACTGCCCTTTTCTGAAACTCTTTCACTCTTGTTTTCAGTAAGCTTTCACTGTCGTCTCTTCCTAAGTTATTTTGGAATTTTTTTGTTCTGTCTCCTTCTACACATGCAAGGCTTTCTGTGATTATGAATTTTAAGAAGATTAGGGTTTGTGCCCTTACTCTTACTTTATTTTGACTGTCCTTTCCCTGGTTTCCTTCTGACCTAACCTACTGCCGCAACTTCATAGTCGGTTTCATCAATTCAAGTTTTGTCTTCAGTTCGCCACCCAGAAGATACAAGATGCTTCCTCAAAGTCAATCTAATTGCATTTTCATACAGCCTCAAAATATTCAGTCCTTTAAAGTGGTGTATAACGCTCTGCCTGGCCTAGTCTCTGCTTATTTCTTCAGTTGCTCCACCACCATAGAACTCATGCTTTCCTACTTTGGGCCTTTTGCTCATCCTACTTTCTCTGTCTAGAACACTTGCCTGAATCCCTCACCCTTCTCTGGCTCAGTTAATAATCGTATGTCAGTTCTTAGGTTGGACTTTACTTCTCCTAGGAGGCCCTGCTAGGCATCCCTTCCCCCAAGACACAACTCCTGACATTTCTCATAGAAGTTTTTCTTTTTCGTGGCGAGATGTATAATGTTGACTTCCGGCTGGTGGTTTACCTCTCTATCCTGCCTAGGCTGTAAATTCCAACAGGGCAAGAATCACATTTGTATTTTTCAAGGTTATGTACCTTAATTTTAGTAATTTAGAACATGAGAATAAAAGTATGTGAGTGCTTGTATGTGAGGCCATAAGACTTTTCCAGCAGGAATAACTGAGAAATGGGCAAAAGCTCATAATTTGCTTTTTAACAACATGACACAGGATACTTCAGTAGAAATGAACCTAGAGTACCTATGAGGGGTAAAATTTTTAAGGCAGGATTCATGTTGTTGGGGTGATTTTCCATGGGTCGACATCACAACTTAATCCTGGGGTCTTCTCCAGCCCAGCTGTCTAGAGGTTAAGAAACACCTCAAGTTTTCACTGACCACATTCATGCATTCATGTGTGTTTTATTGTATTTGGCCAGTTTATTTGAGTCATTTTATGTCTAAAAAGCTTCACATTTTTATAACCTGCAAGGGAGAATTTTTCTCAGTTCTCTGTGCCTTTTTTCTTACTAAGTTTTTGCATTGTGTGGCCTATTTTTTTCAGCCTATATTTTAAGTAACTGTTCATTTTTTAACTACTCCACAAGGAGAAAATGCATTTATATTATAAAACTCTCTGATTCCATGTATTTCATTTCCAGTGAGAACAAGGATCCTCAAATAATATAGTTTTAAATTAGTGGTGTTATTTTGTTCAGTGAGTTTCCCCTCTCAGTTGATTCTACTCTAAGTATTGCCATTACTAACCCCTAAGCCTCAGCAAGAGCCCTCGTTCAGCACTCTAAACACAGTGAATTTAGAGACTCTGCTAAACTGTAACTTGTTTAATCTTTCCCTTCTGTCAAATCAAGTTACTATCAGAGACAGATTTTAAACCCATTAAATATTTTATAGAGAGTTACTCAAAAAACAGGTAGAAGGTAAATTTTCATTTTTAAATTTTATGAATAGTTTCACCCTCAAAGCACACTGTTTGCCCTCGAAAACTGTGTGTGTGTGTGTGTGTGTGTGTGTGTGTGTGTGTGTGTTGTGTGTGAATTTGTGGTCCAATAATTTTCCTGGGAAGTATTTTGGGATTTGATCACAACAGAAAGAAGAAAAGTTAGGACTGTAGGCATGATTGCTTAATATATATGGATATGTGTGTAGTCTATATAAACCTAGACAAGAATACAATCCATATTTACTATATTTGCATAAACTATATTTGTAGTCTATGTTCCACACATAATATAGTGAATATATGTACTGTATGTATCACATATAATAAAGTGTATATTTCATGCAGTGTGTGGTATTGTTCAAAATAACTTATAAGTGCTTGTGAATGAATCCATATTCTAGATTATGAAGTGTAGTTAGCACCTCTGGGAAAATTAGCAACAAAAATTAGCCTGAAAAAAGAATATCAATTATAATTTATATCATGCTTTAAAGAAAACTGTGCTGTTCTTACCAATACACTAAGCAAACAGAATTCTTAGCGTAATATGAAGATTTTCTTCAGAGAAGTGAAAATGCCCTCCAATGAGAAGACCGTGAATTAGAAGTTTGTTATGCTGTCCAAGTACGCTTCTTAACTTTCACAATATTATTTGACGTTTCTTGGACATAGCACAGACTTTTATAGCTCAACAACTTGTAAATCAGGATTCAGTTATCTAGTTAGATCCTCTGTTTATCCCAAGATATACTTTCAAATTTCCTTTGCACTGTGCAGGAATGCACTTCGGCTCCCATAACACTTTGTACATCCCGCTATTATCTGCTTTCCATATTGTCGACTTTCCTGCTTTACTCTTTTAATTTTCTCACTAGAGTCAATGTACTATTGAGTGACACCTGGGCAAAGATGCTTGAGATTCTGGAAAATACATGTATTGGTTATAAGTCATGAAGAAATGGATATCAACATTAATTGCTATTAAAATGCACGTAAATTAATCTCAAGCCAGTGTAACTTAATTCGCACATAGTTGTGTGGGTTATATTTGGTGTATAAGTGTGAGTACTTTTAAATGTTTTATACAAAGCCAGACAAAGCTGCAGAATTCTAAGATCTGAGAAAATCTTCAGTTGCTCCATGATCCCTAAAGAATTGCGAAGTGCCAAGGGTGTTTTATTTATTTTTGTAATCCCAAAGGTGAGTGGCAAGCACTGGAATGGGGCATGTATGTAAATATCTGCGATGGAAGGCCAAAAAATTGTAAACAATCTCTAGATATTATGTGGCTGAGTAAAAGTTTCTATTAAACACATGCAGCATGGGAGGCAGGGTGGTTAGTTGTTAGGAACATGGCTTAAAGGCCCAAATACCTATGTTGGAGTTGTGTTTTGCTTGTTTATTAGAGAGATGAGGTAGGGAGAGTCATGGCTGTCTCTAAGCACATACTTTCTCTCCTGTCAGAGGGGATGACAGCAGTCTTAGGACCATAATGAAGATTAAATGAGATAATGTACATTGAACACCTAGCAGGTTGCATGACATGAGGCCACATCCTGATAAACACTGGCTATTGTTATAATTGTTTAAACCAGGCAAAATGCATCTTGAGCAAAACTGACTACATCTACGGTCTTTAAATAGCTTTCAGTCTTGTAAACCAAATTTGAGAAGAGTAGAGATAAAAGGTCATCGTGTACAACTTTCTCTAAATTCTCAATTCTTACCAGCAACAGATTGTAAAAAAAAAAAAAAAAAAAAAAAAAAGAAAAACACCAAAACTTTGCTAGAACAAGTCAGATTTTGAGACTGTAAATTTTAAGACTGATGGTGATAAAAGCTTTCTTACCCTCCAGATAGCATGCATGAAAACAATTTGTGATTCAGGGTAGCAATACGGAGCGTCTTTAAGCCAAGTAACTCTTTGTGACACATAGTCCTTGCTTTCTAAAGTCGGCCTCATCTCACTTTTAATGTGTGAAAGGAGAGATTATTCCACACAGTGGTAGACACATTTTTGTTCTCAAGAACACTGCGATATCATTAATCTTCTGGCAAGCCGGCAAAGGCGGGTTATGTGAATGCTAGTCTTTTGCAAGGCTATAAATAAAGTTTAAAGAGAAAAAGAGACAGAAAGAAAAGATGTTTTCCTGAAGCTTCTATTGCCACAGTACGGACCACATTAAGGGTGCAATAACTTACCAGTAATAACACTTTTAAAATCCTCTTTATGTGTTTTCAACATCTGTCTAGAAAACCCAGCCTAAAAATAGCATCTGATTTTGTAATGCAGCTTTCTCAAAGTGGGCTATCTTAGACATTTCCCTGTTGGAATGGTCACATATGACACTACAGTGCTCATTTCTGGTATAAAATGCTGTATCAGACATCTCACATGCTTGCATCCTATAAGGCGCTGTCATACACACTCATGTAAGGGTGAATGTGTGTGTGTGTGCATGTGTATGCAGGGAAGGTGTTTCTTGTAGATGAGGAAAAAATAAGCTTTACTTCTTTGGCTTCTGAAATGTAAAGCACATTTTCCCCTCATTTTTTGATGTTAGGAATTTTGTGGCATTTGGTAGTCTAACAGACCTAAGTCTGATCATTATCCGTGTTCAGGGATGTGGTGGCAAATGTCTGCAGTCCCTGCCACTCTGAAGGCTGAGGCCAGGGGATCCCTTGATCCTTATCAGCCTGGGCAATGTAATGAGACCCTAGCTCAGTCAATCAATCAGTCAATCAATCAATCAGTAGCTCATCTATGTTTGAAAATACTCTAAGGCATAATATTTGTATGCTCAATGCTATTTGAACTTGCTTATGGATTATGATTACATATAAAGTAGATTTAATTTTCTGATCACATTGGTATAGATGGTAGCTTTAATTGTTTATTTGTTAATTTGGTTCTAGCAAAAGTCTCTCTCTTACTTCTTCAATGGGTGAAACTCTAGCTGACCGTATGAAAAGAGTGGGTATAAAGCAACTCATGTGATTGTTGTTTAGAGTTGTTTTTATTCAAAGGCAGAGAGGTAAAAATAAACAGAATTTTTAAAATCCAATTTACTTGTCCTCTAAATATATTTTGTTATATACCCTTGATATTTTTTCCACAATGTTTTGGAATTGGGAAGTTCCAAACAGTTTGCATGTGACAAGCAAAAGACGCTGCAATTAGAAGTGCTTTGCTATTCAGTTGTTAAAGGGTGTGTGTTGCTAATTAAGAATAGACATTTCTGGCAGATTTTAGTTTGAGCAAACCTTCACATTTGGGACACAGCCGCTGACACAACACTCCACGTCCAGTCCAAGCTCGTAACTGGACTTCGAGTGAGTTCTGGTCACATAACCCTGCTCTGCCTGATGAATTCCCCACATCTGGGGCTTGTGATGCAACAGCCTTTTCTCTACGGCCTTCGCACGTGGTCATGCTGCCCTGCAGCCCACATCTGGGGAGCTCATTACACTCTGTGACAGATTAGGATGGAACAGGCCGTTTGAAGGCCTCATCCGAGAAGCATATAAGAGGAGTTTTCATGCTATTTCCTCAGGAAGCTGAAAAACAGACCTGTCCCTTCTCTGCAAGACAGAAGCTAGCGTGGAATTTATTTATTTATTTATTTAATTTTTTTGGTTTTTCTCCGGTACCGGGAACCGAACTCACGACCTTGCACTTGCCAGGCAGGCACTGTGCCGCTGAGCTAAATCCCCAGCCCCCTAGCGTGGAATTTAGAGACTGAGTCCTAACCACTGTGAGGCATCTTGGTGGCCACTGGATATTTTTAATAAGGTTTCCAAGCTCATCGCAAACAGGTAGGGTTAGTTCACAGAGCAAACAAAAACAAAGGAACATAAAGGGAACAGCAATGGACGTTTATGAAGTTCTTATTATACATGGTAAAATATATGACTACCTTATTCATTACCTGAAATATTTTCATGGAGTATGTATTACTCTGTCCATTGGACAGTGAAGGAAACACACTATTAGGTCAGATAGATAACTTGCTTCTGACCTCACAATTACCATGTGGTCGAAAATTTGAATCCAAGGCAATCTGATTCTAAAGTTCAGATCCTTAGTCAGGATCCACAGGATGGACGCAGGATCCAAGGGCGATTGAAGCAGAATTTTATTTGCTGGGGTCCCGTTTCCCTCAGTAAACTGCTCTCTCTCGGGGATCTCAGTCCTCCCTACCAGGTCATTTCTCAGAGGCCTTGTTGTGCCATATCCTGGTCCAATTCCAATATAAATGACAATTGAAACTGATATAAGCTAATAACAATTTTCCCATAGGTTTTGGTATTTTGGTAAAAGTCAGTACACTAAAATGCATTTAATACGAAAACAGTCTTCGGATACCACGGCAGCTGGAGAATGCTGGTGGACGTCTATGAGCTAATGGGTTGTGTCTTCTCAGAAAGACTTGGGGCCTGGGGAAACTCAGTGCTTCCCTCTTACATGTTTTTATACAAACAAAAACAGCAAAATAAATTTCAAAAGCAGATTTGAAGGCAAAGGAGTGAATTAAAGGGCTTAGGTGGAGAAATATGGTCAGGGCAGAATAAATCTTTTGCACGGTGACATGTGCTGATTATATAAAATCTTAGATTTTCTTGGTTTATTCCCACTTTATTCTACTCCAGTAGAAGACAGTGCCTCAGAAAACTAGTGCAGGAATTCGTTGCTTGTTACCGTTATACAGGGCTGCTTCTTGCTCAAAGGCAGGAATCGGCTGCCTTGTGCTGGGATAGTTATGATCCTGGTTACAATGACCTCTCTGCTCTTTAAGACACAGGCTCCTTTGTTTTAAAGCTAATATTGACTGACACACAGAATGTTTGAGAATCTTACTATAAACTTGCTATGTTCTCATATGTGTTGAGGAAAAAAAAAGAGAGGAACTATAACATCATTTGTGAAAAAATTCATAAAACATCCATAATCTTACTCTTTTGATGTACCGATTAATACACTTTATAAATTACCAACTTTTTCTGAGAATATTTGTTAATATAATTTTAGTTAAAACTCATATCCCAAGGTTTGCCTTTCCTTTTGCTAATACAGCAAAATCATTTTTTTAGGCTACTAAACATTATTCATTAGGCAGGCTGAGCTGCTTCTAGGCCAGAGGACAGGGGCAGCTCTTCAGTGTTGAACGGCGTTGATGTTCTAACATACACCAAAATGCACGAATTATCTCCTTGTAGATACTGCATCCATTATAATGTAGTCCAGCCACAGATTTAAAATATCACTTAGATTATATAGACGCAGCACCATAGTCTGCGGGGAATTGTTATCATCATCTCGTTTATACATGTGTCTCAATCTTGTCATTTAATTATAATTAAACACTGGATTCATCAAAATCAATGTTCAGAAAGAAGAAAATAAACATAATCAGTAGGAAACACCCAAGTAAATAATCACTGCATTTATGTATTTTTTGATAGTTGCTTCAATCTCTGTTCCACATATTTGCTGAGAATTTCTTTTACCCTAAAGAATGTCTTTGGCCTATTTGCAGCTGTTGTGCCCTGGCCTTAGCCCATCAGAGGCAGTCTGTGGGAAGCGAAGGAGACAAATTGTGACACTGTTCCTTATCAAAGGACCACACAGTTGTCCGCCACTTTGACTCCTTGATGGATAGTTATCTTGAAGTTTGATGGATGTGAGGCTAAAAGTTTGGAGGAAAATAGTGCAGGAGCCCAGTAGCTCCCTGTTGTTGATACTCGCTTGATAACGCGGGGATGATCAATCTTCTCTATTGTCTTTCGCTTCAGTTTTGTTTTCTGTTCAAGTGTCATGTTCTCCACCTTGTCAGATTGACAGGCCAGAAAAAATTCGAGGAGAAAAGACAAAAACAAAACAAAACAAAAAATTCCATTTTATAGGTCTCACCATACTTATTGTGTCAATTTATATGCTAAAGACAGACAGACAGACACACACACAGGTACAGATATCCACTGTCTGTGCATAATGTGAGCATACACATCCATGTTAAGTTTTCATCCAATGAACGGTGGAAAAAGGAAAATGCAATTTATAATCAAAGCTGAATATATTTATCTTAAAGAAACATACGATTCTCAAAGGCTTACTCTTTGAGAAGCAGTACATTGTTGATTCTTGATCACTTCATATGTTTCCTTAACATATGCTTCAGTGTCTTGTTCATTACACTTTACATTGACATAATTATTTTGGTATCTAAATTTGGTGTATATTTTACCTGGAAGCTGGGGACCAATGAGCTGACCTAGAGCCTGCTGCTTTTGCCACTCCTGAAACCCTCCACTAGAAGGAGGCAATCTTGCTTTTCAGGAGGTTTTATCATCTCGTTAAGTGTGCAGGCTAGGAATCAGAATTATTCTCACAGAGTCCTTCTTAGTACTTCAAAACATCTTTGTTAGCTTTTTTTCTGAGATATAACTTACACAAAATTCACCAGTTTTAACTTGTGTGTTTTGCTGAATTTTGGCAAATGTCTACATTTGTGTTAACTGCAACAATCAGGACATAGATAATTTCCATTACTATGCCAAAATTTCGCATGTCCCCTGTAATCTTCATTTGCATACATCTCCAAGTCACTAGCATCCACTAAAAATACAGATAACGTCAAGAACTTACATTTTATCTGTGTGCAGTGGTTATATTGTGTTTTACCCATTGTAATATTAAGTGTGATCCCCAAGCAAGCACTTGGTTTTCAAAAGACACGAGTGTGTATGAGTTTGTAAAGATTTTAAAGCTTTCATTCCTCAAATCTTCAAAGATATTATTTCTATTACATATTTTTTGAGGTAGAGTCTTGCTGTTTTGCCCAATTATCCTTGAGCTCCCGGGCTCAAGCAATCTGCCAGGCTCAACCTCTTGTGAGCTGTGACTACCAGCATTCACCATCCTGCCTGGATACAAAGATATCATTCCTAGTAGTAGACGCTAAATATGCTGCTAACTCACCTAGAAAAAGAAAATTCAACAAATTACATAAAACCAGCATAACGCTTGAGATAGATCTCTAGCCTCCTGTCCAACATATAGCTCTCCTTGAAGCACTAAAGTCTTAATTAATAATTAGCTTTCATTGATTAGTTAATGTTTTATTACCTTAAAAGTTTTTTATGGCTAAGCTTTTGAAGCAGAAATTTGCTTGATTGTGTGCCTTAGTTAACCACTCGGCTATGTTAAAAAAATTCTAAGTCTTTGGGGACTGTTGAAATTCAGCTTCTAAGTGTGGAAGAGAAAGGCTAGGTGATTTAATTTACTCTTCCGCTTTGGTACGTAACTAAAAGGAAGTGATAAGTGCATGAAAATTGCCGTTGGTTAATAATTTTTCCTCATTATGCATGAAGAGATTTTAAGGGTAAGAACATTGTTCTCTGTGTACAAATACAAATCCTCCTTGTTGCTGGGCATTGTCTGTATGCATGCATGGTATAGATAATTTTAATCATAATGAATATACCATTTCAGTTATTGAATGAAGGTTCATTGTTGTTTTTTTAACTAAAATAAGTGACCACAAAGGGAACTAGAATATATGCATACTCCCAAGAAGTTGAACGTGAATGAAGAACTGCCAGATGATGTTGTACTCATCTCTAGCCTAGTTATACTATTTGATTATTTATTGTCATTTGTATTTTGTTTTACAGAGCTCTTATACAAAAAATCAATGCAAAATATTAAAATATTAATAAAGAATGTACAGTTTGTCAATGCTTTAAGTTTTATAATATTGCAGTAGAGAGGCGATTATTACAGCATAGATTTCATAAGACACCTGAAATGTGTCATCTGAAAGATGCATTATTTAGTGAAAGACAAGAAGTAGCCACAGCATGAAAACAATGATTCTTGGAAAAAGATGATTTTCTTTTGAGGCAGAGTCTCACTATGTAGTACAGGCTGGCCTTAAACTGCTTGCTTAGCCCAGGCTGGCCTGGAACTCACAGTGATCCTCCCGTCTCAGCCTCCTGAGTGCTGAGATTACAGGTGTGTGCCACCATGCCGAGTCTCTGAAAAAGATGATTTTTAAAAACTTCTTTACATTTTGATTTTATCACTACTTATTTACATCTCTCATTGGCAGTCTATGCCTTCTATAGTATTTCTAAAAACCTACAGTTTTCTGTTTGGCAAGAACAAATAGAAAATGTCAGTTAAACACGAACGAGCACCTATGATATCTTTCCTGGAATAACTTAAAACAAGGGTGAAATTCAGTCCATATTACTTTTGTTTACATATTCTAAAAAAGCTCGCGTCCTAAACCTCAACTACTTGAACTCTAGGTTTCCTAGCGAGTTGATACTAACAAGAATAGAGCTTGAGTCCTTATTGGGATGGAATCACGCTCGAGTATTCCAAAGGAAGCCTGCGACTATTATTTCCCATTAAAATGCAACAGCCCTAAGGGATACAGTTTTATGCAGAGAGATGTTGGCTGAATGTCTGAACTTCTGATCATATTTGAACCCACACTGTCACGCACAGTTCTGTCAACCCTGGTTAGGACCTTTCTTCCTCTACTTCTTTCCCAGAGTTGCTTTGCTTTGTCTGTGCTTTAAGTGCATCTAAGCTCAGTGGCACACAGCGTAATCAAGCTGAGTGTTGTAAAGAGTGACAGATACCGTGAGGTGAAGGTAACTGCTAATCTATCATGCAGCACTTGCTCCCTGTACCAGCACGCGGCCACCCAGCTCACCAGGATGGGTGTGGGCTGCATCTGTTGTGCTGTCTCTCTGCATCCTACATGGAGAGGCTGTGCCCGTCCTTTATTGCTGCCACACGGCGGCTGCCGCTGTTATTTCATAACCTAAAGCCCTTTCTTATTTCCCTCTTTGCCCCTGAAACCTTCACTCCTTCATGTTTTCTTTCTTCCTACCCTGACTCTCTAACAGCTGAACTACATAAATGCCAAACAGCGACATGAATTCCTAAACAGAAGCTGCCGTAAAACAACACTGCTCCAACCAAGAAACACACATGTAGAGGCACATGACTGACAGGGCTCAAAAGGCAGGTTTTAGTAGATGACAAGTGTGCAGTTCTTATTGTTGCTGCAGTTGATGGTGGCTCATATTTACACAAAAAAAATCACTCACATTTCAGAACAATTCAGCATAACTGGCAGCTTGGGAAAGAAAAGACTGAAAATCCCTCAATGACAAGAGAGACAGGAGGAGCACAGACTCCAAAGCATTCTCTCACTTTGGAATATGCTGGCATCTTTTGATTGGGTTAAAACTGGGATTTTGGAGAAGCAGCAGAAAAGTTGAAATTATAAATTAGTTTTTAGGAACAAGAGGATGAAAAGAAAGAGCTGTTCATCTTTTATTTGTTCTTAGCATAATTCCATTCAGTGTTAATTAAAGTCTGAAAAATCACATTACCCCTTTGTACATACTCAGCACCATTATTATAGGAATCTCTTGGTGTATAGAAATGAGAAAGGAGATATTGTAGGATGTCAATCCATTGTATGTGATCAGTGCTATGATAATTGCTAGTAAAATATGTTGTTCGAACATTGCCTTTCTCAGTTAAAAATGTGTGTGTTATTATTTTAAAAAAGGAAAAATATTCATATATGTCCTATAATAAACCAAGAACATAATTTAAAAAAAAATCTCTTCTCAGTAGTAGAGCAAGTGGTTTATTGGACAGTAGTAGAAAAAAAATACAATAGCAGCTAGAATATACGTTTCCTAAATAAAGACACAATTATCTTTGGGGGTAAAATTGTGTGCAGCCATGTTAAGGAGAGTGACGGGAGAGACTTGGAAAATGTCATACTAGACCTGGCAGCAGTACTCGTTCTGTGACAGTAATGCATCTTTGTTCAAGGCACTATAAAGAAAGGGCAGGTATGTGTGTCAACCTTTATGCTGGTCCAGAACTTTGAGGAGCCCATACGATTTGATTGATCAGCACTAACTAGCAGTGTTTACAACACTACCAGGGAAATTTCTATGACTTGTCACCCAGCTATAAGTCATTATTTGAAGGACTTTTGCTTTTATACAACTCCCTAAAAGATAATAGCTTTCCCATGTAGTAAATACTGAGATTTTCATATAGCAGCTGGATTTGAAATTTTTTAACTAAAAGTTTCTAATATTTCCTTAAAACTATCTGTTGTTTTTATGGCAATAGTATCTGATTTGTCAAAGGCTAAAATGAGTCTACTTATGATTGGAAAATGATTGCATATGCTTAAAATAATCTAAGTGTTATGATATTGTGAAATAATCACAGGGAAAATTCCATATGTAAAGAAGATCCTAGAAATAAAATAAACTATATACAATAATAATGAAACAAATCTGGTGAGAATAGAAAAATGATAAATTGAAAAGAGATAGATCCAATAACTAATAGAAGGAAAACATTGTGGCAATTATACAGATACTTTCAAACTTCCACTTTCAAATTTCTAGAAAAAAGGCTTTTCTCATTTACTTCAATATGGAGGGTCAGTATGAATATGAAATATTTATCTATAGCTTTACTGTGAAAGAAAGAAAATGTGCTTCTTTTTTGCCTGAGAATACCTCCAGTCATTGAATACAAAACTTACTAAATTGGAAGCCATTTCATAAAGGACCAAATCCAAATCTTTCATTTTATAGTTGGGAAAATAAGTTCAACGAGAATAAAAACTTCTACCTATAGTGTGGCAGGGTGGCTAGATGTTTATCGCATTGCTTCCTTCTTCCCTTGCAGTTAGGTGTGGCCTTATTACTGAGTTCTACTCAATAAATTGTGGGCAAATAACACGTGATCTGCTGTTACACTAGGCCCAACAAAAACTCCCTGCTTGATTCCACAAATCCTTTACCCAGTGCCTGACAGAGAGAAGGACCAGAAAGAGGAGCTAGTAGGGTCATACATTCAAGAGAAGGAAGCCTAGATCCCTGGAGCATTGTGGGGAAAGTGCCACCTACCCTACAGCCATAAAAGCCTCTTATATGAATCTGTGATAAACTTACCTCAGCCATTGAGGTTTTGTAGCCTACCTATTCTATTCACCAGTACTACCTGAATAAGGACAAGTACCTCACAAAACAAGACTTCTTTATTTCTTCTTTGTCAAGGCAATGAAATCAGATATACATTGCTCTCCCAGCAATGGGAGAATGCTGTAATATTTCTGTTAACAACCTATCCACTCACCTTGCCACAGGGGCAGCTTTCAGTCCTCATTCCTGCCTCTTTGTCACGTTTCTAAGTGCTCCAGGCTTTGCATGTCATGGTTATGCCTCTGTTATCACTGCAGCTTTTGTCATACCATGAACTGTGTAACTGGCCTGGGAGCCCTTGGAATGTCCCCCTTGTAATACGTGTACTGATATAGGAATAATCTTGATCAAAAGAACTGCTACTGGCTCTTGCTGCGGTAAACATTTGGAGGTCCTAGGCTGCCTAAGACTTCTTCACATGCTTTGCTTACCTGATGAGATGTATTATTTTTTATGTGTTTAACTTTGTCAGTGTCTGAAAAGCACCACGTCATGTGACATATGCACACCCATGTTTACAGTGGCACTGTTTGTAATAGCCAAATCTTGGAAATAGCCCAAATGCCCATCAACTAATGAAAGAAGATGAGGCTTTTTTTTTTTTTTAACACATTGGAGTAGTATTATGCTATAAAGAAGAATAAGCTTGAGATATTTCTAGGTAAATGGATGCACCTTGAGACCATAATCTTAAGTGAAATAAATCAGACATGTGTAAATATTGCACTGCTTCTCTGATGTGAGAAATCAAAAGTGTAAATAAGGACCAAAATGTATAATAAATATTATGAAATAGGAAGAAAATGTTCAAATGGAAATAGGAATAAGGGAGAGGGGAAGGGAAAAGGGACAAAGGGAAAAGTAAAAAAAAATTGAGAAAAGGAAAAAATGGAAACAAAGCTTCTGTAAATAAGGAGGGGAAGAGGGGTTGAAACCAGGGCAGGGAGGTGGGATAAAAGTCAAATTATATCATGTGCAGGTTCCTTATGATGAATGTCATCATTGTGTCTACCTAAAATGTACCAATAAAACTCATTTTCTTTGAAAAAAAATAAATAATTGAGATAGTAAACATTCCAGATTTCTGCTTTCTCTTGATAAATAATCTGTCAGTATTGACTTACAATTTTCACATGAAAATTGGCTGAAGCAAGGTATGATTCTGTCCTCATGTATGTTATTCAGAGTTCTCTAGCTAAACAAACCATATAAGTAGATAAATGCCTGATAGATAAATAGATGGATAGATTGACGAGAGAGAGAGAAACAGAGAAGGTGAGACACAGAGAGAAAGACAGGAGGACAGAGAGACAGAGACAAAGAGAGATTTATAAGGAATTAACTCATGCAGGTACGGAGGCAGGTGAATCCCAGGATCTGTAACTAGTAAGCTGAAGATACAGAAGATCCGATGGTGTAAGAAAATCAGCAGGCAAGAGTGACATTCATTTATAATGAGTGCAAGTGGGAGGTGTGCTAATTAAGCTATACCAATCAAGATAATAAGTGAAGAGAAGAAAATAATCTATTTACATGTTGATGGTAATGGACTAAAATGTTCTGTTCCCTTATATGTTTCAGGCACTATGCTAAGCTCTTCTTGTGTAAATCTCACTTCAGCTTACATCTGCCCTTTGAGGAGTCAAGGTGATGAACATGTGGCTGATAAGAAGGCAGACGTTATTTACCTCTAGTGCCAAAGCCAGGATGTGAGTGAATTGGATTCTAAACTCAGGGTGATTGACTTCCAAGCCTAAGACCTTGCTAAACATCATGCTAGACTGTCCTACCACATTTATGTACATTTTATAAATATGGCAATAGATGCTAAGTATATGAAAATTTCAGTATTGGTAATGACAACGTTAAAACGAAGACAGTGCTGTACTTACAAACTCAATAGTCAATGTTGTTATTAAATGAATGGAACCCAGTAAAGGTCAGGAATTTTCACAACACCAAAGTGACATATGTAACCAGGGATATTAAAAATTTGGGGGGGGGCTGGGGATTTAGCTCAGTGGCAAAGCGCCTGCCTGGCAAGCACAAGGTCATGAGTTCGGTTCCCGGTACCGGAGAAAAACAAAAAACAAACAAACAAACAAACCAAAAATTTGGGATACAGTAGAAGAAAAGACAGCAGAAATTGGGGAAAACTCCTAATTACAGGAAAACAGCTGTTACTATCTTAGGCAATTATGTATTATTGGTACAGTTTCTGTTGTGTTGTTTCCTGAAGATCCCCTAAACAACTCCACAGATTGAAAAAGGCAAACACGTTGAGGGATAATGCTGAACAATGCAATATCGCCACGCTGTTTAGCTCGCTGTAAGTACTCAAAATATTCGAAGAAAGAATGAAGAGAAAGAAGGAAAAGGATGTATGGAGAAGGAAGAAACGGAGGCTGTGACCTATTGGGGAAAGGAAGGTGGTATTAGCTTGGTGTTTTCTTCCAGATTAATTTTCTCTGATATTGCAGAAAGTGTTAAGAAGTGTCTGGGCTTAAATTCACAGGGTTCCTATTACTGACAGTTTGAACATTAAAGAATCTAAATGTTGGCTGCTTGATATTTGATAAATCTGCCTGGCTGGGCATGACTGATATTTTGCTCTTTCACAAATGTTTTATTTTATTCACCCAGTTCTAAAATCGATTTTTGACCCAATGTGGACACATGTGAAAAGGAATGTCATTATGCTGCTTGGCAGTTGAGAACTAGAAAGTGCAGAGATTATGGAATATTTTAAAGGGCATTGCCCCCACACAGTGAGCAAGGAATGCTGCCTTTCCTTAGTCCTGGGGGAGGAGTGATGTCTTTAGCTAATTATTGTGTCTTTTTAAAGCTTTTCTTGGCAAATTTCCCTCCCCCTTAGCATCTGTCCTGATGCATTTAAGAGATTGAAGAGTTAAATATAATAGTCCTGAATATCCTAAATAACACAGTGTAGCTCCATTAGGTATGTTGTGGTGGGGCCCTCAGTGGCAGGGTCAGGGTGTGGGATGGGTGGAAATCCAATACTGTCACAGTAAGAGACTAGGTTTAGTAGCTAGTCAGTCCTTGCATGCTTATCTTGCTAAATAGTGTGGAAAACCAACCAGCATAATCCGTCCAAGACCTTGTTATACTCCGTACTATTCAAACCTATGGTGAAAAACTCAAATTGCCTGCCTCTTAATCTATGAATGAATGCATATCTGTAGGTGTACATACTTACACACACAAACATATATACATACACCCAAGTATGTATGTAAGTGCATATGTATTGTGAAAATCTCTTTTTTTCCCAAGTGATCTTTAAAAATAAAGATAAACTTGTTTTTCTAAAAATCAATCAAGATGAGAGTGGGAGGTCTTTTGTTCTGTAGGTAAGAGAATGACTACACAGAAATAGCTTCACTGTGTATCTCTTTCAGTATGCTGGGTGGTATATGCAGAACGTAGCTACCTACCTAATGTTCTCATGCTGTAGTTTCTTGATCTCTGGGAGTTTCACTGACACTTTTAGGAAGACAAAAATGTCAGTTGTTTCCACAGTACTAGCAGGATGCTTTTTTTAACCTATTTTTTTGGTTGCAAATAACTCAGTGTCACATATTAAGTAGGTTATAAAGAAAATAAATTTAGGGGCTAGGGATTTAGCTCAGCGGCACAGTGCCTGTCTGGCAAGTGCAAGGTCTTGAGTTTGATTCCTGTTACCAGAGAAAATCAAAAAAAAAAAAAAAACACGAACATGATTAATAATAACAAGAATAAAAGGGAGAAAGGGGAGCTAGAGGAGAAGGAAGAGGGAAGGAAAGGGATTTTAAAAAAAAGAAATAAGCTGTATTATGAACATGTACCAATTCCCCAAGAGGATAGTAAAATGCATGTACCGCAAACACATACTAATAATT
>NW_004955418.1:22356602-22374349 GCF_000276665.1 Chinchilla lanigera | reverse complement strand
AAAAAGAAAAGAAGTTTAATTTTAGCACACAGGTCTGATCTAAGATCTCAAAGCTGCCTCTTGTCATGACCTTTCTGGCAGAGTCCTGAGTAGTACAAGATATGGCATGGATAGAAATAAGGTGTGTGTGTGTGTGTGTGTGTGTGTGTGTGTGTGTGTGTATCTTGGTTTCCTTCCTTTTTCTTATTAAACTATCAATATTGAGTAATAAGACTCCAATCTGATGGTCTTAGGAAGTCTTAATCACTTCCCTCAAATCCCATCCTGAATACCATAGTCATATGAAGTTTCCACTCACTTTGTATCTCTTGGTGAAGATTAACTTTCAACATGCATTTTTGGAGGGAGGCAAACCACATTGAGACATAACAGATGTTTCTGACTTTTTTGGTGTTGACATTTGCATTGATAGTGCAAAGCAATAATGGAGAAAATTTCTGCTCTCTTAGCAAAAAGGCAATGACATCTAAGTGTAATAGTAGCTACTACCACCCCTTATGAGAAAAATAAATTGCTGTCTCCTTAATAGTGCCTTTGAAAAAGCAGTATACATGTTTGATTTTTATTCTTTCTCCACCCTTAAGTACATCACTCTTTTATACTCTGTGTGACCCAATGGGAAATTCACATGGATCATGTATGCTGCATCCAGAAGTCCCCCGGTCTTCTTGGGAACACACAGCTGTGCTAGTGTTTGTGTTGTGAGTTCATGGAAGACTAGGCTGCTGGGAAAATGACTGACAAACACACTATGGTTGGGTGGGTTTGGATATTTAGCAAATATTTTCTCACAAATGAATTAAATGAACCTGCCATTCAAGGAAAACGACTAATAGTATTTGTTACCAATGACAAAACTTGAGATTTTAAGAGAAATTAGACTTTTAGAAAACTTGCAATTGCCACTAGCAACTTGACAGCTTCACAATACGTGAAGACTTTTCTGATATCATCAACAGTGATATTAATGGATATGAGTTTTTCCATTGTGTCTAATGAAATGTTCAACATTTGGAAGATCTGTACAATGGTGAACTAAGATTTTGCAAATGCTTGATGTAGGGTGGTATTAAATTACACATAGTTAAAAGATCCATTCAAAGTGAAAGCTAAACTGATGGATTCTCATGAAACAAAGTAAACAAAGTTCACTGATAGAGCCTAAGACTTTACACTGAAAATTACCCTTTAAGTAAATACCACATGTTGAATTTGGGAATGGTATTACAGAAGTATTAAAGAAGAATGTACCCAAATACCTAAAAATGTCAGCTGACACACTCCTTCCATTTACAGCTATCTATCTGCAGCTGGGGACCTTCGCATATACATGAGATTAGCCCTTCTTCTTATCATTCATTTAATTAAGAGAATGTATCACAGATTAACACAGAATGAAATATGCAACTGCAGCTTTTACCAGGATAGAAAAATATGTTCTCTCTGGCAGACACCGGGCAGCAGCACTATGCTCCTGCTTCT
The DNA here is from genome assembly GCF_000276665.1 of Chinchilla lanigera. NCBI lineage: Eukaryota > Metazoa > Chordata > Mammalia > Rodentia > Chinchillidae > Chinchilla > Chinchilla lanigera. Next base: position 22,372,867 of record NW_004955418.1, on the reverse strand, counting down.
CAGTCCCTTTAGAGATTTGATTTGGTCTTTAACTAGTGGATGTGTCAACATTGCTACTATAATATAGACGACACCATGTTTATTAGGTAACACTCCTTAGGGCTCAGCTGTCTGCCATTTCTTGTAAGACAGTGACTTGCTGATGGTTTCAATTTGTGTTTCAGGTCTTTGTCAAAACAACAATAATAATTGCTTCCAGGTCAATTACATACATTTCTTGGGTATTGTCTAAGATTTAAAGTCTAGAAAACTGAGTTTTAAGTTATTTTTAAACAATCATGGTCGTAAAATATCAATGCTGAAAAGACCCATTACAGTCACCTAGACTAATTTAGCTCACAGTGTCTCTAGCAATGGTCATTTTGATTATTCTTGATTACCTCTGGAGAGGTAGAACTATTTCTCCTTTCTATTTTTGGATATAAAGAAAACATACAGTATTTACTGTTTGGTATTTTCTTCTCAAAATGTCTGCAAGATCCATTTGTGTTTTTGTGGTTATCAGTAACTTGCTTGTTTATTAGGGAGCAGTATTTCAGCACAGAAATGTAGCACAATGTATTACCCATTCTGTTATTAGACACTGGTGTTGTTCTTAGTTTTGGCTAAAATTTTCTATAAGTAATTCATTACCATATTTTTTAGATAAATAACTATGAGTGGAATTGCTTAGCTAAGTGGTAGGTGCTGTTTAATTTTACAGTAAATACATTTTCCAAGTACTTATACAATTTTACCTTTCTGCTAGCAGTGTATGAATTCCAGTTTTCCATTTCTGCATTGGTGGTTGTGTGACATTGTGGTTTTAGTTTGAATTTCCATGGTGATGTACTTTGTCATATGTGTATTGGTCTTTTTCATATTTTTCTTGTGAACTGTTTGCTTAGGTCTTTTGCCTATCGTCTAAACTTGAATTGTTGTTTTTTAATTACTGAGTTGCTATAGGGAGCTCTTTGTTGTGAATGCAAAGCTATTGTCAGGTTCTCTCTCTCTCTCTCTCTCTCTCTCTCTCTCTCTCTCTCTCTCTCTCTCTCTCTCCATGGAGTTTAATTCAGGGCCTCAAGCATGCTAGGCAAGAGCTCTACCACTTAACTATATCCTTAGCTCTTTTTCACACATGCTTTCACTAAATTGCCCAGTCTGGCCTCTATAACTTGCAATCCTCCTGCCTCAGTTTTCTGAGTATCTGAGGTAACAGGCATGCACCACTATGCTCAACCCTCTATCTTTTCTTTTAAAAGCTGTATAATTTATCTTTTCCAGTTGAATCTATGATTCACTTTAAAGTAGTGTTGTATATAGTGTGAGGTAGGACTTTTCTGTATTCTTTTTTTTCCATATATGGTTATCAAGTTGTAGCACCAGTTGTTAAGAAAAATTTTCTCCATTGAATTGCTTTGGTTCTTGGTGGAAAAGTAAATTATGTGCCTCAAGTCATGTCTCCTTCAGATTCTATTCTGTTTCCTCAATCTGTTTTGATATCCATAAGTCACTACTACATTGTTCTATTACTGTAGCTTTGCAGTAGGTATCAGAGTCAAGTGGAGTAAGTCATTCAATTTTTTCAAGTTGTTACAGCAATCTGTAGTCATTTGTATTTTCAAATAATTATAAAAATTGTATTTTAAACTTATGTAAAATGTACAGTGGAGTAATAATTGAGATAGAATTAAATTTATATGTCAAAGTTTGGAGAATCACTTTTTAAAAATATTCATTCCTTATACCCCATGGCCATGTTTGGGCTTTCTACTAATGTGTAACTTCTATAACTTCTCTCAGCAACATCTTGAGGTTGTCAATTTAGAATGTTAAAGATCTTTGGCAAAATTAATTTCTAAATTATTTTATTCTAATGTCAGTAGTATACTTTCCATAATAAATTTCCGCTCATTTGTTCCTAATATGCAGAAATATAGTTTAGCTTTGTGTATCAATCTATATCCTGAGATTTGCAAGTTTACTTGATAGTTCTAGTAGTTTTTTCCCCTGCTGGTTCCATAGGATTGGCTGTGCAAATAGTCCCATCATCTGTGAGTAGGGGTTGTTTTATTCTTTTTTCTGCCCCTGCTACCTCTCTTTCTTGTATTATTCAGGCTAAGACCTCCAGTATACTAATGAACAGAAGTTGTGAAAGTCATTCTGTCATTATTCTTAATCTTAGGGGGGAAAACTCCAGAATATATCTCATCATTAAGTAGTATGCCAGCTCTAGTGTCTCAGTAGATACTGAGAAAAACACTCATTATTTTTAGACATAAAATTTGACACAAAATTTTATAGTTTACTGGCTCCTTAAATTGACTCTAAATATCTTTGAATATTTCAAAAATCAAATTTACAGTCAACAAAGATTTGCTAACCTTAAGGATTTTAAAGAATAACATACAGTATTCAAGTTTGGTAATGTGGTTGTCCCTGAAAGCAGAGCTCAAAGGATTAAAGGACAGAAATAAGAAGAAATATATTTCTTGTATATCTTTTCACATGTTGAAAATATTATCATATCCATGTATTAATTATCTAAATTCCATATGCATATATTATCTGCTCAAGTTTCCACATACTGCTAACTATATACTAGCTTTAAAGGTAATTAACAATACAGATTATAATATCTAAAATAATTTGACCTTATTTTGTAAGGCTCCTCATTTATCTGGTGATGTGATTGTTCAATTTCTACATGCGCTTGAATTATTTATAGTGAAGTGTTGTAAAAGCAAAAACTGAGAAAAAATCCAAATGACAGTTAGTGGGCTAGTACATAAAAATGTATGCTACAAACTTATAATGGGATAGTACACAGCTGTTAACCTTGCCTTGATCTATAGCTACATAGACAAAGCTTGAGAACAGAATTTGAGGTAAAATAAACATCTTCAAAGTGCAGAGAGGATTCCTCTTTATAAAATTAAAATTAAGTGAAAACAAACTACATAGTATGCACACAAGTATTCATGTATGTGATAAAGCAAGGTAATGAATGCACGCAAGTCAGAGTAAGAACAGCCTCCCAGGAAAGGAAAGTAGGGGCCGGGAGGAGGCTGAGTATACCAGGAGATAGAGGTGACCCGGCTGATACCAAGGGACTCAGATCTTGCAGAGTCATAAGTAGGCATGACTCACATTTTAATTGACAAGCAAACACTCAAACAAATTGTGTACTGCATACTGTCAAAAGTCAAAGTGAATGGGACCGGGCATATAATATGCAGAGGATTTTGAATTATCACTCTGTGAAACTCCCACACTGAACTATAATTGAAAGTTAAAATTAATTATATTTGTCTAATATGCTCTCAAGTTTATATCTTTTTATTTTTGAGCCTTAATCCTTTAGTTTAACTGGTAACTACTAAATATTTCAACAAACACTTTTGTTTTGCATTTTGCAGCACTGGAGGTGGATTGGATTAAAATAGAGATCTTTTTTTTAAAACACTAGTTTCCTTGCCTTAAAAATACTCAGACAGCCTCAGTAACTGCAGTAAACATCTAGTGTTCCTGGCATCTATCTGTGTTTTCTGAACAAAGAAAACATGACTTGGAAGAAAGGTTAAGAGAAGAGTATCTCAGTGGTGCACCAGATTAAATGGCTAAAATATGGGGAAAGGAAAAAGAGAAAAACTAGGGCATGGATAGAGACCACAGCACCCGCTTGCCTTCTGTGCAGAGGTAGGGGTAATCAATTTGCTGGAATAACAGGCCAGGTGAGAAAGATTCATGCTATCCCCTAACAGTTTCCCACAGGGGTTGTCGTGTTGTAAGCCATATAATCTATGCCTGAGCTTATATAAAACTTTGAACTTTGTTTTCCTGAATGGATCAAAGCACTGAAATCCTGACAGAGATAAAAATAATATGGTTCTAAGTTTATCTTCTGTATTAGCAACCTTTAAAAGGCAGCTTCAGGGCCCAGAACTGATCCTTTCCCCTGAGCAATTTGGTGGTCTCTTTGGAAATTGTGAATGTGGCTGAAATATCATGGTGCCTTGCCTGTATAGACAACCCACCTAATTAAATTCAACCAACATATAGAATAATTTAGAAGAACTTAATGAAGACCTATAGAAAAATTTAATGGATCTCTTTTACTGAAAAATTTAACAACCAATCCCACTGGTAATTTGTTAATTTTTTTTCAGTAATATTCACCAGATTAGCTGGATATTTTAATCTCTAATTCAGATTTTTAATTTTAAAATAGTGGATTCTCAGGAGAGAAGAATAGATGCTAAACAAGATAAGTTCATGTGCAATAGCATTCTTCCCCAATTTACATACAGCACTTGCACTTTTGTCTTTACAAAATTCTTTTTTTTTAGTTATTCTATATAATAGTAAAGTTAAAAAAAGTAGAAGGGATATATTACCAATAAGTACACATTTTCCCTGAAACTTTTTATACTGCAATAAGAAACATGTACTTTTGATAAAATGAACATCAAATAACATCAGATGTGATACATATATTTTCTTCTTTCAAATGCTAGGATTTTCATTGATTTAAACTCATATCACGATGAATGTGAGGTAGCAAAACATTTCCAGTGGCATTTAGGATTCATATTAACAATATCTATAAAATTGTTCTCCATATGCTGTATGCTCATTTTATATATTGCATGCCTAATTATCTGGTGATTTATAATGGTGTGATTCTTTAAAGTGATTTTTCAGTCCCATAGCTTTTCAGCCAAGTTAGCTTCTAATTTGTAGATTTTCTCTCCTTCCCGTATCAATGACTCCTGCACAAAAAGGATTTCTCATTAAAGGCTCCCATTTCCTTTGGCAGTCAGAATAAAACCTCTAATCAAGCTCTAGGAAAGAGCCAGAGTTCAAAGATGTCACTGGGTCCCAAGGCCGGCCTTGTGTGGTGTGCTAAAGGTTCTCAGGTTTAACGTTCTGTCTGTGAAGAGAACTGTCAGGGTTGAATAATCCAATCAGCAGTCAAATAAAACACATTAAATGAGTAAAAAAGGAGAGGGAGAGCTTCATAGAAAAGAATACAAGGGGCTGGGGATTTAGCTCAGCGGCAAAAGCGCCTGTGTGGCAAGCGCAAGGTCGTGAGTTCGGTTCCCGGTACCGGAGAAAAACCAAAAAAAAAAAAAAAAAAGAAAAGAATACAAAGCTCTAATACTTGTTTTAGAGTCTTACAATTACAGCAACTGCTCCCACGAGTGCATTGGGACATGGAACCTGTGGGGTCTCCTTGTCTTTGGAAGTCTCTAGTGTTCTCAAGTGGTGACCTCTGCTTTCCACAGTATCTTACTTCCTCCTCCTCTCCTACCCACTGTCTTTCTTATTATGATTTCTGCTCTTGTAAATGGTATGAAATTCATCCATATCTGAATGGGACAAAATGATTTTAAATGACATCTTCCTGTAGGCTTAATGCTTTTAGAGACTGTCTTTCTGAAAATTAATACCATTTCTAAGACTGCAAAAAGGCAAACTCTTTCCTAAGACCTTGGGAGAACAATATAAAACTGGCTTGTATTTTGATTCTGGGCACAATTCAACAATGATGTATATTGCAGGTGTCAAATCCAATATTTTCCTCATGATAAGTATGTAGGCCTCCCAGGAGCCTGGCTTGTAGGAGGAAAGAATAACAGGCTTAAGTCCCATGATGCAAATGTGAGAAAAGAATTTTGTCCATAATTTTAGCTTAACATTTGGAGAAGGAAGTTTCAGTTTAATCTTAGAAAGTGGATGCTGTGTGTTCTTCTTTCACAAAGCGGCAGTACCGTGATGAATTATATTTGATTTCTTGATGTCCACAATGAAGTTTCTTGTTTCTGATATACCCAAATAAAAGCAAAAGAGATACTTTGCATTTTTCCACTTCCATCACACACATCCTTGGTCACAATAGTTCTCACTATGTGAATTGGCCAGAGTTCATGTTTCTCTAAAGGTAAACAATGAAAGCTATCTTTGTTCATGTGTTTCTTTAACAAAGAATTTCCAACTGCTTCAGTAAGTGACCCAGAATTTATCCATCCCAGAATGACATCAGGAAGTATTTGACCCTTGCTGTCAAGGTTTCTGATGTCAGAATCTTCAGCGAAAGTATTTCTTTGTAAATCAGCTGTCCATCTATGGCCCATAGTATGTGGATGAGTCAAATGCCTTGTTTACGGCATGTTTAATGTTTTGTGAATCCTGCCTCTTGATTCACTTCAAGTACTTTATAATTATATTCCTTGAAAACAGATGCTTTTAATATTCCACTTGAGTGTTTTATAAGCTATACAAATATTTTGTTTGTGGTATTTTCTGATGCTTGCAGCCAAAATATGCTAGTCGACTTTTCAGAAGATCATTTTATTATGCAGGAACCTGGGGCAATGTAGCTTCTGAAGATTCTGCCCAAGTGAGATCTTTAAACTGCATGTTACAAAGGCCCAGGATGTAGAATTTTAATTTGGTTGGATAAATTATGGTAAAGTTTGGTCAGATGCTGACCAGAAGTTTCATAAAAATAATGGTGTGGCTCTTACCCTGATTCTCCCTTCTTCTGTTGGGCTGAAGGGTTTCCTCAAGGCCGCTAAGGAAGAGGGCCCAATTAAAACCACTCGTTCTTGCGCCACTAAAACCCACACAATGATTTGAAAAAATACCCCTAATTTGAAGCTGTTAATACAACTGTAATTTTATTTCTTGAACATTGCCTCTTTGTAGGGTACTGCCAATCTATGAAAACAAACCAGTAATAGCGCGATTTGAAAACCACCTGGGGCCAATTGTCCTCTTTTCTTTTTTCTAAATAACCTATTAAAAGACCCCTAGCAGCTATAACAATAACTAGAGGACTAGCAGTGCCTATTATGCCCAGGTAGCAGTAGTGGTAGCACAGCTCCAGTCCCAGAAATACTCCCAACCGATAGCCTAGCAATTTTCCATGCCCTGGGTACTTAATACGAGAAATAGATTGGCTGCTCTATTGAGAGAGAAGTACAAGGTTTCCATATCTATGATTTTTCAAGGTGTGAAATTTTAAAGACCACCTCTACCCAATACCCAAAGACTTGCAGTTCTAATCTTTGATTTCTGGGATATTTTGGGCCTTGACATAAGACGCATTGTGTGAGTATGTGCTGATGTTGAACAAAGAGTGAGTTGTGTAAAGTTTAGAAAAGTTTTGGCCCGGCGTGTGGACACTTTGGTACTTGTGAGTAACTATAACTTACAAGTACTGTTGGTTTGAGAACCATCGTGCTGCTCTTCTTTGATGTGGTCAAACAGTGGCTTCTCATCTGCTTTCTGGGCCAGTGTCTCTATCTGAAGCTCCCTCAGTGTTCATATTGAAAGGTGTTGTGTTTCATGTTCGACTGTACAGCAGACTATGTTTCTCTACACTGGCTCATGTGCAAATCTGATCTACGTTATACATCTCTTAAGGAACAATGCCATGTGTTTCCTGAGTATTCTGTAATATTTTATACATTACAAAGCAGAGACTAAATACTGAGAAAATAATTAAATATTTCCGTATTTCTACTGTTACATATATTAATGGATATGCATATAATTGTACAATTTATCTGTTTTTGATTCATATTCTAATATAAGTATCTGTCTTTTTAGTGTATGATTATGGAAAAATATATTGTCTAGAATGATTGGGCTATGCATTATTCTGTTCAGTGAAGTCATTTGACTAATAAAGACTTCTTTTGACTATTACTCACCAGTTAATAATTTTCAAGACATCTTCGTACTAAAGCATATATTTTAATACCAAACCTAAAGTAAACAAAGTTGAATTATAATTATTCAAGAAACACATTATGGATCTAGGTTAAGAAAAGCAGTAAAAGCCTAAAACATCTGTGGATAGAAATTTCTAGTTTGTAGAATGATGGAAAAGTAATGTTCTAATTATGAGCATTAATTTAAAAAGCTATTGTTATGTAGGAGAGAAAATATCCAGAAGAATATGAACATTTATTTGTGTTTATGAATAAATCTATTCTGTAAAGCATTCTTAAGGCCAAGAATATCAAAGTGACACTAATCTTTAATATTGTTCTAGAGTGAGAATGTTGCTGATGTTTAGGATTTCCCTTGTGCCATTGTGGATAATAAACCTCTTCCCCTTCCCTCCCCTCCCCTCCCTTCCCCTGCCCTTCCCTCCCCTTCCCTTCCCTCCCCTTCCTTTCCCACCCCTCCCTGCCCCTTCCCACCCTTCCCTCCTGTCTTCTTTCCTCTTGTCTTCTTTCCTCTTTTCTCTGCTCCTTTCTTTTTTTCATTTCTCCTTGTATCTCTCTATTTTGCATACCATATCATTCACCTATACTCTCTGCTTTGTGCCAGAAAAGAGATTGTGAGGGATAGAAAGTCATTATTATCTAGTAAATTGCATCCTGGTTTAGACAGTGATCTCTCTCTTCTGGAGCCTAGAAAGAGCATGCATGTAAGTAAGTGCATTGCCCTTGAGCCTCCCGCCTCATAAGGTAGCTTACTTTCTGAGGTGGAGGCACCTGGATCCTCTACAGATTCTCTCCTATCCCCGTTAATACTGCCCTTAGTCTCCTGACTGAAAAGGTGGAATCAAACTGACTCAAGAAGTTGTCCAACAGGACTGAAAGTTATCTTCAATATCTTTTTGTGACCATCCACCTTTCTCCTAGGGGAACCTTTCATGAATGAAATTATTCCAGGAATTACCATCTCTCACAGTGGAAATAACAGGAAGAGTATTACAATGCAGAGATACAGATACGCAGATATTATCTATAACACTGGCAGGCTAAGTCAAGGTCTTCTTTCTTTAAAGCTTGGAGGGGGATGGATGTGTAATCTCATTCTGTCAAAAATGCTGAAGATTTTCATATATCACAGTGTTTCAAAATAAATTACGTGCATAGGAGTGTTACATTAAACCAACATCCAGTATGGGATATGTTTCTGTACCAAGTCGTGATGCTTTTTTATCTCTTGAAATAAGAAACACATTTAACTTGGTTTCTATGATCATCCTGAAAATAATGCTCTCTTGTTTTGGCATAAAGTAGAAACACACATTTTTAATCAAGAAGTATGCTTTTCATTGAGGAGGGGGCGAGCCGGCACCTCGTGCTGACTTTAAAGCGGTTTTGTAGAGTTGCAGAGGGCAGACATGGCCCACTGCGCCCACAGCCGCATGTGCACGCTGCTGACATCAGGGCTGGCTTCAGGCGCATATTACGGAGTGAGGTTTCACTCACTCCTGTCAAGTCTCCTCTCCCACCTCAGGATGCAAAAGAGAAATGTCATTTCTTCTAAGTGCGGATGCCATGTTCAGATTTATCCCACAAGCTTTATTTTTGACTTTTGCCTCCTGCACTGCTAATGGGAAATCGCCAGTAGTGTTGACTCCCTCTCCTACCCCATCAAATTTTCTTTTTCGGCTAAATATGTAACAAAAAGTTTTATTGAAACATGCCAAGTCACAGCTTGGTATTCCCTGATACTACACAAAATGAGTCGCAATAAAAATAGCACTGAAACTCTGAAATTACTGAATACACCCATTTCTGTACTTAAATACCATGAACGACATAAGGGAATTTACAGTATGCTTTAAAGGGGGTGGGAGGGAAACACCTCCTCCCAGTCTAATAAAATTTGGTACCTCGGGGTCACTTCCTAATAGGTGCTATTTCCTCTATTTTAATAAAGGTATTTTAACACCTGAATTCTATGCCAGATACCATTGTCATTTTTTCCACTGACTGGCTCAACTAAATGCTGGTGGGGGCCAGACACTCTTCAAACACTGCTGCCTAATGCCAAACACAACTAACACGCATATGGAAGAAGCCAGGGAAAGCAGCAACCTCCCTAATTATAGCCAAAGGCTTGAAGTCCAGAGAGCACACAGGAACTTCTCGCTCCTCGAGTGGGCTGGAGGTCAGGAAGCTCCTAGACCACGAATTCCTGAATTGGCAGCTCTCCTTTCCCACCCCATCAACACACAGTCATTTTTTGCCTGCCAAATCCTTGTCCAACCCCAATTCAAATCTATTTATATTCGCCTTTCCTATTTCTGGGCTCAGATGTTAGCCCATACGGTGTGTTGACCGGCACTAAATGCTACTGCGAGACCAGCGTTTGCCAGCTTCCTTAGTTGCTGACAGCAGGGAGACAAAAGTTCTGAATATCTGGAGGGACCTTAATCTTCTTAGCATAATCCTGACCTCTAAGAGGTGGTGGCAAGGTTCAACTTAAAAGCACCAAGCTCCTGAAATGGAAGAATTTAAGAGGTTGAGAGTGATGCCAGCTGGACCCGTTGGCGACCAACAGTGGGTGCCTGCAATAGTCTCAGCCTGCAGGGTATGTGAGAATCGCTCAGGAGGTGTCAGGGCAAGGGGCAGGACCCGGCTGCCTGGGGAGAGTCTGATCCTGGTGACTGGGACAGGCCCAACAATCTGCTGCTAGGAAACCCCGTGGGCATCACCATGCAGGTGGTCCCAGGCTCCACTGTGTGGAGTGGTCTCAGGTCTACACCACTCTCCCCTAAAATGCCAGGCCATGTTTCAAGTGAAAGGGGATCAGGGACCTGATTTAAACACCTTGGTGATGGAGTGCTGCTTTAATTCAGATTTATTTAAAGCTTTGGAACACTGAACTTTGTTGTAGAAGCTTTATTTAAAATTCCGAGGTAGAATAACCTTCTTTTCTGAGTTCAATTTTAACAAGGAATGCTATTTGAAGACTGCGGTCCTCAGTTTGTGAGGTCTGAGCATAAAAAGAAAATAAAGCCCGAGCTGGACCGTCTTATGTAAAACTAGACCTCATTCTTTTTAAGAGGTGTGACCCCAGATCATTAAAATTTTTCTGAAGAGAAGAAAACTGGGATAGATAGCTTTCCTGATAAAATGTGCAAGAGAAATTGTAAGCAGCTTATGTGGTGCTCCAGTCTTTGCACCATTTTAAGGGACTACTTAAATGAAAAGGAATGTTTTAAAGTTAGCTCAGCTGAATTCTGTGTAGAACAGTGTAAGCATCCTCAGGATACATAGCTTCATTGTGTTTTTTTACTTCACTATTAATGGGAAACTTAAGAGAATAATGCTGCCTCCACTTCGGGGGAAGTCAGACTCTGCTATGTGCACCCACAGATTCAGAACACAGCACTTTGCACTGAAGGTAAAATAAGCAAGACAACAATATACAGACAACAGTGCCCAAGGGAGCGAGTTCTTGGTTTCAATTATCAATTTGTAGGTTTGTAGGTTTGTGTTTTCAGGGTAGAAAAGCATGCACTAAGCACCTTTACAGAAGAGTTACATTTTGGTGGGATAAAAGGGATATCAAGATGTGAGCTGTCCAGATGGTAATGAGATAGTAAAGGAATATTGTGTTCAGATTAAGAATTAAGCCCAATGATTGTTTCATGAACTTTTGTGATTATGAAAGTCTGAGTAGGATTAAGAGGAACTGTTTCCTTCGGGGAAAATGAGCATCAATATTAGTGAAGCCATGAGCTCACATGATGGATATTATCTTTTTATGGATACATGCAACAGGTTAGGGAGCTCTTAAGCAATCAGGCATTACAGGTAAAAGGCTTTGCAAGGTAAAACTTCTTGTGCCTGTGCCCACACATTGCTTTTTGTACAATCTATCTCCATTCTCTTATTCTTTACTCATTGGGTTTTCATGATGATGGAGAGGTACCAGTCTACCAGAACATCTATTACTTCTTGCCATGGAAATTTGGTTTGAGATCAAAGGTGTATTCCATTAAAGAAAGCTGTAAGATGAAACAACAAAACATGTACTATCAATATAAATAAGGAATCTTTTTCTGGTATAGTAATATTTACTTGAAACTTCAGAATATCTTTATTTACAGAAGCATGACCTGGATATCTGTGTTCTCTTGCTCCACTCCTTATGGATAATTTAATAAAATAATGGTATTTTACATGGGGCAGGTGGGGATTCACTGTCCACCCCATGATGTGGAAAGAAATGAAGACCAACGAGATGAGTCCAAGCCTTCTTGGTAGTTTCCAAGAACTAATTTTGGATGCTATCCTGTTAAAAATGAGGAAACCTTCTAGTATGTGTTTAGAATCCAAAATCAAACACATTTTCTTCATTGAATGTTAGTCCTTACCAATGGCACAGTATATATAACTGCTCATGGGGTTTGTCCACCAGCTTACAAGTGTCAATACAATTTTCCTATCACACAGGGAATTTAGGGAATCAGCAGTTCCTAATTAGGGCCACGGCATTATATGTAGCACCTGTAAACTTGGGCATGCAGTACGCTCATGGTACTGAGCTCATTGTGCAACTTCTCCTACCAGAACCCTGCTAAGGCTATCACAGATATATAAAATATTTAAAGGCCGCCTTTCCCCTCCATTTAGGGTATATTATAAGATAGTTGGATACTCTGCTAAAAGCATAGCTCTCTGCCTTCATAAAGAGTTCTGGAAAGAAAGCAAAAGACATTTAAAGCATCAAAGAGGCTGATGAATAGGGATGCCAGGATATTCAAATACATTTAGAGACAGTATTGTCAAGCTTGTTTTCTGAGCCATGATACTAAAGATAGTAGGAGCCGGCAAAGAAAAGAACTCTGTAGAAATGCAAATCTCTTCAATGTTGAATCTATTAATCCATCGCACACTTTCTTCTGAATCACAGTTACTCAGATGCTCAGGCAACAAAAAGTATTTAGAATATTTGCATAATTTCAAACACCCCGTTCATAAATTATTTATTGGTTGTGGTCAAATGAATGTTAGCTATTTCATAATTATCTTTTGTGCAAAAGGTTGCATGGTTTACAAAAATATTTCAATGGCAATTGAATATCTGTAGCTTGCTTAAACAGTGCAGAAAATAAATGATACTTAATTATGCGGCACTCATGGACGTTTCCTCATGTTCAAAAATTCTGATAAAATTACACTTAATTTGTGGATTTATTTTAAATGAACATCAGATATTTACAGTAAGAAAAAAAGAACTCATGAGCTACACTCTAAGATTAGGCCAAGGTTTTAATAAACAATAGGACAGTATGTGACATAAATCAAATGAGAAACAAAGTACTAGGTTTTAGACTCATAAAATCACAAAACTTTAGAGTAATACATGGCTCCAGGAATCACTAGTTCAGTGTCTCATTCTGACTGTTGAGAGAATGACGGCACATAAAATTTCATTGTTTTTCCTGAGACTGATGAACAGGACCGTCACTATGGCTGTTGGGTTCCAGACTCAAACTATCTTTCCCTACACCACACTGGCTATACAATTTGAATGTCCATATTTCTTTTCAGGATAATGATTAAAATTTTAGAAATATTTTGAAGACAAAATAGCTACATTTGCATTTAGTAGACAAATCACAACACAAACAATATATGGAACGAGAGGGTATGTCATACAGCTTAGAGAATGTGAACGCAGCTTGTAATGCTACACGTTCAGTTCAGAGAATGACTACAATTCAAAATAAAAATCTAATTGATTTCTTTAAAGTGTGTGATTTGTGTTATATGATGGTATATAGGAACTTTTCTTTTTGCACACAGGAGTTTGGAACCTTATAAATATTAAAGCTGACATAGCTCATGTTGGGAGGAGGGATGACAAGCCCTCACTCTAGTGGCAAACTTTAACCATGTGTCCAGCACCATGCTAGTTTTGTGAGTGAGGGGGAACAGGGCTTCCATAACAACACGCCATCGACTAGGGGATGTAAACGCACAACTTCATTTTCTTACAGTTCTGGATATGCGAAGTCTAGTAGCCAGATGCCAGAAGATTTGGTTTCTGGTGAGCGCTCCTTTTCTGACTTGCTAAAGCTCCCTGCTCATTATAGCCTTCCAAGCCCTTTCCCTCTGTGTGCAGTGGTGAAGAGAGAAATCTCTGCTGTCTCTTTCTCTCATAAGGACACTAGGTCTATCTGACTACAGCCCCATTATTATAACCTCACTTAACCTTGATGACTCCATAAGACCCTATCTCTAAATATGCTCAGATGAAGATTAGGGATTCAACATATGCACTGCAACAGGGTGGGGACCTAAAGGCACAGCAATCTTGATTGCCAGGTTGGCATTGTCACCTTACTGAGAAACAAACAGCCACAAACTCTTCGATGTCATATAAACGATCACTTCTGTCTCACATGTCCTCAGGTTACCTGAGGCAGGAGTGCTTTACACGATCATTTCTGGGGCAGGACCGGGACTAGAGCAAGGTGAGAGACGCAGGCAGGGGACATAATCTGAGAAGGAGCTCAGTCTTAGCATAGTGCCAGTTGTGTGACAGCTTGTGTAGGACCCTCTGAGCTTGGCCTTGGGCATCTCTTTTCCACCCCCTCGTCTATACCTTGTCTGCCATCACAGCTGGAGGGACACCAGGCCCTTGAGAAATGTTCTTATGGCAGAAGTCAGAGCTGCAAGAGAGGAATGCAAAGACAGGATGTCCCTGGGAGCTTCTATTAGAACTGGCATTGTTATTTAAAAAATATTTATTAACTTTATTGGTACAATATAGATACATACAGTGATCACATTCAACATAGGGAATTGATATCTGTACACGATATGCCTTGATTTGTCTTTTATTTTTCTTTCTATCCCCGTCCCCTTCCCTTTCTTCAACCCCTCTTTCCCTCCTTATTTACTAAGCTTTGTTTCTATTTTATCCTTCTTTTCTCATTTTTTCTTTTCCTTTCTTCCTTTTTAGCCTCCCCACTTCCCAGCTCTCTTTTCCTTTTGAACAATTTCTTCCTGTTCACCATCTTTTTTACAATTTGGTTCTTATTTACACTTTTAATTTCTCACACCAGAGAGGCAATGTAACATTTACATGTATGTGTCTGGTTTATTTCACTTAAGAGTATGGTCTCATCCATTTGGCCTTAAATGTCTCAAATTCATCCTTCTTTATGACCAATTAGTACTCCATTTTCTAAAAAAACTCACATCTTTGTTTTAATCCATTCATTGGTTGATGGACTTTTGGGCTGTTTCCAAGATTTGCTTATTTCAAACTGTGCCGCCATAAACTTGTGGTATTTATACACACCTAATTGGTCAAAGAAAGATCATACTAGATATGGGAACAAAGATGCAAGTTGTCCAAACACAGTACCTTAAAGTATTTTATTATTGTTATAACCCTGTGTCTGATTGTACTTAGCTGGTCAGTTTTTCTGTTCCATGTGGTGAAGCTGCATTCAGCTGGGCTTTACTAAGGTCGGGCACCATCTTCGAAGACCTCTCACTACTGCTTGTCCCAATTCAGGAAGATAGTCTGAGCTTCATGAAACAAAGCAACAGCTCTCCAAGTAGAAGTGCTCTTGGAAGACAAGCCCCAAAGTGTAAGGGTTTACAGAGCTGTGGCCTGGGTCACATTTGATGGTATCCACCTGGCCAAAGCAAGCCTCAGGGCCCAGACCAGAGTCAATTTCTTTGCCCTCTATCCAGAAGCTTCCTGGGGAACATCCATGTAGCAGTGTACCGCAGATGGCTCTTTGGTCTTCAGTGATTTACAGCTATGTCACTTGTAAATTACACTTCCTGCCAGCGCTCCAAAATTCTAATCTCTTTTGGTACCAAACTTAGGGTTGAACTTTCTTCTGGTTTGCTTGTGTTGCTATAACAAACTATTTGAGGCTGAGTAATTCATAAAGAGCAGACACGTAGTTTATAGTTCTGGAGGCAGAGAAATCCACCATCAATGTGTGGGCAGCTTTGCTTTTTGCAGAGATCCCCCAGTTCCTGGTTCCAGGATATTTCTCTGAGTTCTGTGTCCTCATGTATTCGAACAGACAGAAAGGGCAAAAGGGAAGGTGAGATGGGCTACACACAGTTCCCTCCCAAGCATGTCCAGCCCATGGCTTGCAAGCCACTTGCCTTCTCTTTTTTGTTATAAAAAAACTACTAAAAATAGAGTTTTGTTATGCGTGTACATTAAATATATTATATATTTCACAGGTGGCCCAAGAGAATTACTTTTCAAACAGCGTGGTACAGAAAACCTGAATGTTGAACACCCATGCTTAGACCTTTTGTAAATCACTAATCTGCTAGTCATGCCCTCATGACTTGACTTCCCAAAAGACCCTGTCTCTTGATAGCATCGCAATAGAGGGTAAGTGCTGTCTACTTCTGTGTACAATACTACTATTGCTCCTACTGTTAACGTGCAAACCACAGAGCACTTGCAAATGCCATCATTTAAATCAGGTACAATTAGAAGGAGTTTTCATGGACATGGTATCTCTTGCATAG